>NC_134358.1:292904535-293204535 GCF_048569485.1 Anomaloglossus baeobatrachus | reverse complement strand
GTAGATCTGTGTATCATCAGCCTAGAGGTGATACTGAAAGCCATGGGACTCTATGAGCTGTACCTGGCCAAAGGTGTAGATGGAAAAGAGGAGGCATCCAAGAACAGAACCTAGGGGACACCGACAAATATGGCGTGAGATTAGGAAGTGGTGTGAGATTGGGAGATGCTGAATGGACTGGTGATAGGTGTGGGTGGGGTCAGGTTCACAAATGAAAGACTACAAACCAATTAAGAAATAACATCTGGAACAGCATTCTAAGTCTGAACTAAGTGCAAAACCCCTAAAAAACTTCACTATATAGAGAGAAGGGCTGCAAACCAGTGACTATGCCATTGGAATTAATGTAAAGCAGAAACTACTGTATGAATACTGGCATGAAAAATACAATAGCTATATGGGAGAATGAAAATATAACAATTGAATCTGCATAACTGCCATGAACTTAAGAATAAATAGAAATTTAGCTATAGAATTGATCAATACAATAGAGCCCCAACGCCTCGTCACAGTATTCTCTTACATTGGGGTCCCTAGCTAATGTGTGTCCTCTCATGCAGTTAAAAAAACTTACAGTGTGTGGGAAGCTGAGACCCAGACTATACAGTATATGTATAATGTGGGCTGGTGATAGGTGTAGGTCCGGTCGGGTTCACAAATGAATAACTACAAACCAATTAAGATATAACGTCTGGAACACCACTCTAAGTCTGAACTGGGTGCAAAAACCCTAAAAAACTTCATTATATAGAGAGAAGGGCTGCACACCAGTGACAGTGCACGGGGAATAAATGTAAAGCAGAAACAGCTGTATGAATACTGGCATGAAAAATACAATAGCTATACGTGAGAATGAAAATATGACATTGGAATCTGCATAATTGCCATGAACTTAAGAATAAAGAGAAATTTAGCTATAGAATTGATCAATATAACAGAGCCCCAACACCTCGTCACGGTATTCTCTTACATTGGGGTCCCTAGCTAATGTGTGTCCTCTCTTGTAGTTAAAAAACTTACCATGTGTGGGAAGCTAAGACCCAGGCTATATATGTATAATGTGGACTGGCGATAGGTGTGAAGCCAGATTGTAACTGGTCATAGTGGGAGCAGGAGGAGACGTGGGAGGAAAGTTAAAGATGGACATGCTGTTCTAGTAGTTTTGAGGCATAGAGTATAAGTGATATGTGGCAATAGCTAAACACAGAGGTTGGTCTGGGAAGGGCTTTTTGAAGATGCGTGTGATCGAGGCATGTTGTGACACAGTAAAGGGTATGGTGGTTGATAGGAGCTATAATTCTCATAGGATGTACTTTTTGCACTGAGAGCAGCAGAGAAGAAGTTAATCCTGGCCTAGATCTTCTCTGCTAGTTCAATTTTTGATGCAACTCCTGATGTGCACAGGTATATGATTAACACAGCATAAATAGGCAGCCAGAACTTCTGAGTGTGAGGGTGGTTGGGCTGGAGAACTGAAGTAGTCTGTCTGAAGTAAATTAAAAAGAAACCTATATCTGAATGGATTGGTATGTCCTGGACTTTTTTGCTGTGCTGATTGCCAAGCTGGACCTTTTTCCATTGTATCACTGCTTTGAAATAAGACTGTACATTTATATTTTTGTGTCAAGTGTGAATAAAACACTGACCGCTTTTTGGACTGGAAACCCATGTAGACCTCTTCACTACAACCCTGCCAATGCCTATGAGGCCTGAATCCCTACAATGTTTAAAGCATGAAGGCAATACACCAGTTGTTAGTGATGGGTTGAAGAGATTCGTTAGGGTTGGGATGAAGACTGAGGCGAAATTGGGAATGAGGTGGGATAGGAGCGGGTCAAGTGCACAGGTAGTGAGATGTGATCTTGAGAGTAGAGTGGAAAGATTATATTCTTTCATGGTGGAGAAGCTGGATTTGGAGGAAGAGGGCTGAGTAGTTATGAGGAGGGGCTGTGGGGATTGTGGATCAAAGCTTGCTCTAATGTTATCAATCTTCTGTTTGAAGAAAAAGGCAAAGTCTTCAGTTGAGATGAAAGGAGAGAGAGCTGGAGCTGGTGGATGGAGCAGAGAGTTGAAAGAGTTGAATAGCTTTTTAGGGTTGTGAAGCAGAGAGGATATGAGAGATGAGAAGCAGGTTTGTTTTCCAGCAGTAAGTGTGGCCTTGAAATTTGTGAGGGACTGTTTGAATGCAATGAAGTGCTTGGTGGAACAAGACATATTTCATCTCCTCTCAGCAATCCTGGAAGCCAGCCTCAGAACTATAGTTTGGCCCATGTGCTAAGGTTGCCTGTTGATTGTGTGAGTTTTGGTATGCATGAGAGGGGCAGCCGATTTGAGAGCTGCAGAAAGTATGGTTTTATATAAAGTGACAGCAGCATCTGCATCGTGTAAGGAAGCTATGTCTGCAAGAGGGAGAAGGGACTGAGAAAGTGAGTGTACATCAAGGTGGTTGAGATTTCTGCAAGGGTGTGAAAGTTTGAGGAGGAGGATTTGTGTACTTGAAGAAGAGAGGGAAGATAATGGAATGTAAGTTGGTTGTGGTCAGATGGGGGAGATGTGAGTTTGAGAGGTTAGATAGGGAACAGAGGCAGGTGAAAATGAGGTCCAGCGTGTGGCCATTTTTGTGAGTAGCTGCAGAGGACCATTGGGTGAGGCTGAAGGAGGATGTAAGTGTTAAAAGTTTAGAGACAGCTGAGTGGGAAATAGCAATGGAGATGTTGAAATCTCCCAAGATGATAGTAAGGATGTCGGTGAAAAAGAAATGTAATAGCCAGGTGGTGAAATGGTCAAAAAAGGTGGTTTGCTGGCCCTGGATGGTAAATAACAGCCAGTTGGTGGTTGGAGGGGGAGAAGATGCAGATGGAGTGCACCTTAAAAAGTGGAGAGTAATGGAGGGTGGCAGTGGAATTGGGGTAAAAGAGCATTTGTCAGACAGGAAAAAAACAACTATTCCAACATGCTTGTTACTGGGGCGGGGGTGTGTGAAACAGATAGAGACCACAAGTGGGAAGGTGAGATGGGTGGGGAGGTTGGAGGGAGAGATGATCAGTTCATTACTGGGTTTTAAGGATCAGGGGGGTAAGTAATAAATTAAGTATTATAGTGGTGAAAGTGAAAAGAAACACAAACATTGTTTACAGTGCAAGAAAAGGATGAGATATACAGTGCCTTGCGAAAGTATTCGGCCCCTTTGAATTTTTCAACCTTTTCCCACATTTCAGGCTTCAAACATAAAGATAAAACTTTTCATTGTTATGGTGAAGAATCAACAACAAGTGGGACACAATTGTGACGTTAAACAAAATTTATTGCTTATTTTAAACTTTTATAAAAAATAATAAACTGAAAGTTGGGGTGTGCAATATTATTCGGTCCCTTTAAGTAAATACCTTGTAGCAACACTTTTTGCTGCGATTACAGCTGCAAGTCATTTGTGGTATGTTGTTGAAGATAAGAATTGAGCATCCAAAAATACTTAATTCAGCCATTTCATAGACTCAGGTATATAGTTTAGTAGATGTAAACTAACACACATATTTGTGAATGCTTTTGTTCCTTACTAACATGTATATATGTATATTGCATATTCAGTGATTTTTCCTTAATACAATATACCAGCACATGTAATTTTAAAGATGGCTGCCATTTCCTGTCTACACCCGAGGTGATAAACAAAAGAAATTCCTGGAGCCTGGACTGACCAATCAAGAAGAGGATATGCAGATCTATATATCTTGAAGCCCCAACCTACGATACTTGATTGGACTGTATTTTGTCCACACCCTTCACTTCTCAAGAGTTGTGGAAAGTTTTAAACAATAAAGACCACTTGGTCAGTGCCCGTCATGGAGATAGCTATAACTAACTTGCTGTCCGTTATTTTTTAGTCTCATGTGCATACATGACATTATAATTTAAAACAGCAGTCAGATCCCAAGGGACCACTTGAGTCTCATCATCATCGTCATTTTAACCTTGACAGTTGGCGCCCAACGTGGGGCCACCGAAGAGAGTGAGTCAGATCTTCCACTTTCCGGACGTCTGGGGGCTACTCCACAAGTATCCAGGTGTCGCTCGATAGGATTGATCACCCTCCGATCTGCGGTAAGCATCATATACATTGTGTGTGCTGTTCTACCTGTGGTTCAAGAGACGCTTGGCGAAAGGGGGTGGTCACTACTCCGAAGAATGGTAGTGCACCGAAGACCTACGGTATGACTGTCACTCGCCGGTGACCTAGAGAAAAACCCAGACCCCTTAGGTGCTGGCTTTTAGGTCTTTTGCATGGGATCTGACTGGCTGTCTGTATTATTGAGTTGCTGTTAGTGAGGTAGAAATAGGGGGCTGTAAATTCTTCGCTCTGACTTAGTTCTCAGAGTTAATTGTCTGCAGTTGTTGGAATTAGTAGCGAAGAAGAAGGAGGGGGTCATATATCCATCGCTGCTTGGAGTGAAGAGACAGAGAGCGGGAGTCAAATTACGCAGCTATGCCTGCAGTCTTTCTCTCATTAAGAGGGAAGAGGAAGGAGAGGTCATTTACCCACTGTCTTAGTCTTTACATTGAGGAAGCAAGAAGGAGGGGGGGCTTGTGTGAGTGACTGAGAGGAATTCTTTAGGAGCAGCTGAAGGGAGAGAGGAAGGAGGGGTCAATTACCTACTGCTGCAGTATGTGTATATATATATATATATATATATATATATATGTATGTGTATGTATATATATATATATATATATATATATATATATATATATACACACATATATATATATAAAGAGAGAGAGAGAGAGAGAAACTAACTGGTTTATGCGTTTTTCAGTATTTACAATTGAGGTTATTTTTGAACAGAGGTATGGAAAAATAATAGTTTTGAATCAGCGTATCCCCCTGCGTTTTACTAAAAGCGTGCCACTGCCTGTGTGTAGGTTCGTACACAGGCGAGGTGGGGGAAGGATTCAGGTAACTTAAAGTGGAATTAGCGTATCCCCTGCGTTCTAGTAATGGACGCGAGCCACTGTTTGCGTTTTGAAACGCAAACGAGGTGGGAAAGAATTCCAGTTGAAAGTGTTGGAATTAGCGTATCCCCTGCGTTCTAGTAATGGACGCGAGTCACTGTCTGCGTATTAAATACGCAGATGAGACGGGAAAGGATTCCAGCTTAGGTAAGTTAAAGGTGTCGGAATTAGCGTATTCCCCTGCGTATTAGACGCGTGCCACTGTTATGAGGAGGCAGGTCTTCATAACGAGGCGGGCAAGAATTCCGTTGGAGCTGGTCCAATTAGAGCACTGTATACTCTCTGTTCAAAAGGAAATGTGTTTTTTTAGTAGGAGCTGAGAACGCTGTCGCCCTAGTCACAAAAAAAAAACAGCTGAAAAATATATAAAAGATTGTAAAAAAATGTGTAAAATAGTTGGACTACCACTAGATGGTAGGCTGCAGCTCATGTACGGAAGACCATATTAATCTCCAGTGAGTTTATAATGAAGAACAAAGACCCCATTCACTGTCTGTTGCTATTTCTAGAATCACTAAATGTTTTCCTCTAGCTGTGCCACATTGTTCTCCTTTAGAAGCCATTATATCTGGTACTAAACAAACCTCTCCTTTGTATGCTGTAATGCATGCTGGTTTACAGGCACTAAAAGTAACACCCCTGGTTCACTACGTAGTTCCAGCCACTCCCAGTACACCCAGGGAGTCACAACATGGATGCTACACCCGGAAGTCAGGTGCCTGGAACTTCCTGTGGCGGCCATCTTGCTGCACCCACTGATGGCAGTACACCTCATAAGCCACACCCCTCGCAATGGCTCTTTGTCCAAAGCTCTCCACCCATCCCCGGTGGGAGGTGTTCTCTGGTATATATGACTAACACATTTGAATAAGTATATTTATTTACTCATCTATCCAATAAATGTAAATCAGAGATAAGTAAGTGAAACTTTTAAAGCATTGATAAATAGAAAGAGGAATCTGTTCACATAAAATCAATTGGTATTTTAGAAGTCCAGTAACATTGTATCATAAAATAGGATAGAGGTAGGTAAATATATATCTTTGTACTGTGTTGGTTAATTTAAAACAAAATTTGTAAATGACTTACCCCTACTGATGTCAGGAGGTATTATATCCATTTGTAAGAGCATTGAGCAGTGTGTCCGAGGAGCATAGCGAGCGAAAAGTTTGTCCAGAGTTTAAAACAGAAAGATGAGGTTTGTTTTTTTTTCTCCTTCTCTCTCTCTCTGGCTTCTACTTAGGCCTCTGCCACACTCACGTGAAATTCACGCACGTGCCGAGAGACACGTATTTTCCCTGCGTGTTGCGTGCAGGTAAGTACGTGTCTCTGGTACGTGCGTGACACGTGTGTTCTACGTGTGCTATCCGCGATAGCACACGTAGAATCGGTAATTATTATACTCACCTGGTCCTTCCTGATGTCCGCGCTGCTGTCCGTGGTGCTGATCCTCGGTCTCCAGCCCTCCCGTCTCCCCGCTGCTGCTGCTGCCAGGCAGTGAAGTGAATATTCAATGAGAATAATGAGCGGCGGTCGGCAGCAAGAGGCAGCAGCGGCAGAGACAGGAGGGCTGGAGAAGGTGAGTTAATGTTTTGTTTTTTTTTCAATGACGTGTGTTTTCTCCGGCGTGTGTCACACGGGACCGCATCCACACTACACCCGTGTGGTGCGGGTGCGGGCCGTGTGACACCCGTGCTGCCGGTGATAAAACGGACATGTCAGCGCTTTCAAAAACGCACACACGTACAAACGCACACGGACACACGTTCCGTGTGGTTTTACGTGTGTGTGCCTGCTACAATAGGGTAGCATTGGTTAAAGTGTCTCCGTGCCGCCGGTACGTGTAAAAAATGACAAACACGTGCCGGAGGCACGGATGTGTGGCGCAGGCCTTAGAGATAAGAATGGAATGTGGTTTTTTCCCCCAATAGTGACGTAAGTTCGGTTTAACCCTTAGAGTTCAAGATTTCACATTTTTAGTTTCCTGAATGATTAAGTTAATTTTGTAGAGAACATTAGATTTCATGAGATGTGCGATTTAATTTCTGTGTTGTTTATCGTAAAGTTTTAAAATTCCCCAGCAATGTATAGATATACGGTATTTTCAGTATTTGTCGAACTTTAGTTTCTAGTATGTAGCTAATTTATTACCTGCTGTCTTGTTTTTTTTCCTTTTAGGAAATACCAGCATAAAAACTCTGCATTTTGTTACATTGGTAAATAAACAATTAACCAAGGGGGGGAGGTATTAATTATATTCTTCAACAGTAGAGGGCACAGCAGGCATATTAGATAGGTTTTGAAATTGGTTTTATTACTATGAGGCATATCTGTTAACTGAAGTAGGAAAGTCTTGTCTTATATGTTTATTTGTTTATTTATTTAGTATTTTCAGTCATGTAAAGTATAGATGACCACTAACTGTATTATGGTCAGAGTTAAAGTTATAAGAATGATCTAATGTAATTTTTTAGTTTTTGTTTTTTTTAGATGGAACAAGATATTGGTCGATTCTACACTGGATATGCTGCGATTTGCACAGCATGAGGTAGTCTAAATTCGACCACTCCCTCCCATCCTATGGGTACAGGAGGCAGTGATGCGTTAAATGCCTCTCTAGATGGGTAGAACGGGAGTGGATAAGAGTCTTTAGATGTGTTTGTAGGTTGTAGATTTTTTCCTGTTGTCCAATGAGCTAGGTATGCTGAAGAGAAAGTCTAGATCTGAGCTTACGGAATCAGATGGAGATCCCCGCACAGGTGCAGCGGACCAAGAAGCAGTGAATGGGCCTAGAGTTTAGAGTCTTTCACCAAGACCAGTACCATACCTCGGTGGCACTTATCACATCAGTGACTTTTGTCACTCCTTGTGTTCTTAAATCCCTACAGGAACGGGCGATACAACAAGGAATGGAGTGTGACATGCAGGGAGCCAGCTGACTGAGGAAGGTCTGTGGACAAAGGGTGGGAAGCTTTCTCTGCCATGAGAGCTCTTCTCAATGATGGCCCAGGTAACCTATGGACTAAAATCTGTGTAAGACAGTTATCAGTGTGTGCTTTGGTGACACCAAGGTTCAGTACCCAGTTGGGCAGATTCACCCAGTCTTGTAAGACATGTGCCTAAAATGAAGTGAGGAAAATAGAACTGTAAAGAATCCGCAGTAACACCCTGCACCTACTCTACCCATTTTTAGAGACTGCAAACTGATTATAGAGGTATATCATGAGCATGTTGTATGCAAGTCTGTGCGTGTTGTGTAGATTTCCCTCCAGGTTTGGTCAGAGGCATTCCAGTGCAGAAAATGACATTATTGCTGAGAAGCACATGAAGGTGGTATGTAAAAAAAATAGGTTTACACAAAGGTGTATATTTTATAGAAAAGTGGAAACTGGCAAATTGTGTACAAAATGTATGTTTTGTTTTCTTTTCGTAATAAACAGGTTTTTATGTAAGATGTTTTTTTGGTTTAGCACAAGCATGTACAATTTTTATATAATTGACTGAATAGTGTGATAAACAGGTGTATTTTCCAATTCCAGATCTTAAATCAGAGCTATTAGCATATGGTCTCCAGTCAGGAGACTGATCGATCCTAAAGGACAAGCGAGAAAGAGCCATGAGTCAACACTAGATGAGCCGATCCAACCGCAGAAAAAATTATGGATCCAAACCTCGCATTGCAAAAGGGTCGACCAACCAGAGCTGCACTGAGCGTTCTGCTCATATTTATCCTTTTCAAAAAACCTGTACCGTCTCAGACCATTATTGCCAAAACAGAGGAGAGGACTTAGAGAACCTTGGGACATGGGAAAATCCAACTACAAAGGGTGAGGACTCGCCTAGGAGTCCTTGGTCTCAAACCGGTGAAGAAAACCCCTTTCCCCTTTCCGCCCATGCCTCCATTTTCAGTTAGGCAGGTTTTTCAACAGATCTTTCTACCTCTCTTCCTAAGGGAACACAGTACCCTTAGAATTCAGAAATGGCAGAAATAAGTTTTTAGGGGGGGGACTGTTGAGGATAAGAATTGAGTATCCAAAAACACTTAATTCAGCCATTTCATAGACTCAGGTATATAATTTAGTAGATATAAACTAACACAAATATTTGTGAATGCTTTTGTTCCTTACTAACATGTATATATGTATATTGCATATTCAGTGATTTTTCCTTAATACAGTATACCAGCACATGTAATTTTAAAGATGGCTGCCATTTCCTGTCTACACCTGAGGTGATAAACAAAAGAAATTCCTGGAGCCTGGACTGACCAATCAAGAAGAGGATATGCAGATCTATATGTCTTGAAGCCCCGACCTACGATACTTGATTGGACTGTATTTTGTCCACACCCTTCACTTCTCAAGAGTTGTGGAAAGTTTTAAACAATAAAGACCACTTGGTCTGTGCCCGTCATGGAGATAGCTATAACTGACTTGCTGTCCATTATTTTTTAGTCTCATGTGAACACATGACATTATAATTTCATACAGCAGTCAGATCCCATGGGACCACTTGAGTCTCATCATCATTGTCATTTTAGCCTTGACAATGTCTCTATCAGATTTGCACATCAAGAGACTGAAATTCTTGCCCATTCGTCCTTTGCAAACAGCTCGAGCTGAGTGAGGTTGGATGGAGAGCGTTTGTGAACAGCAATTTTCAGCTCTTTCCACAGATTCTCAATTGAATTTAGGTCTTGACTTTGACTTGGCCATTCTAACACCTGGATACGTTTATTTGTGAACCATTCCATTGTAGATTTTGCTTTATATTTTGGATCATTGTCTTGTTGGAAGACAAATCTCCATGGCAGTCTCAGGTCTTTTGCAGACTCCAAAAGGTTTTCTTTAACAATGGTCCATCTTCCCATCAATTTTAACCCATTTCCCTGTCCCTGCAGAAGAAAAGCAGGCTCAAACCATGATGCTGCCACTACCATGTTTGACAGTGGGGATGGTGTGTTGAGGGTGATGAGCTGTGTTGCTTTTACGCCAACATATAGTTTGGCATTGTGCCCAAAAAGTTTTTTTGGTTTTATCTGACCAGAGCACCTTCTTCCACATGTTTGGTGTGTCTCTCAGGTGGCTTGTGGCAAACTTTAAGCAACACGTTTCATGGATATGTTTGAGAAATGGCTTTCTTCTTGCCACTCTTCCATAAAGGCCAGATTTGTGCATTGTACGACTGATTGTTGTCCTATGGACAGACTTTCCTACCTCAGCTGTAGATCTCTGCAGTTCATCCACAGTGATCATGGGCTTCTTGGCTGCATCTCTGATCAGTCTTCTCCTTGTTTGAGATGAAATTTTTGATGGACGGCCGGGTCTTGGTAAATTTGCAGTGGTATGATACTTCCTTCCATTTCAATATGATTGCTTGCACAGTGCTTCTTGGGATGTTTAAAGTTGTGGAAATCTTTTTGTAACCAAATCCAGCTTTAAACTTCTCCATAATAGTATCACGGACCTGCCTGTTGTGTTCCTTGGTCTTCATGATGCTCTCTGGGCTTTAAACAGAACACTGAGACTATAACAGAGCAGGTGCATTTATATGGAGACTAGATTACACACAGATGGCTTATATTTATCATCATCAGTCATTTAGGACAACATTGGATCATTCCGAGATCCTCAATGAACTTCTGGAGTGAGTTTGCTGCACTGAAAGTAAAGGGGCCAAATATTATTGCACTCCCCAATTTTCAGTTTATTCTTTTATACAAAAGTTTAAAATAAGCAATAAACTTCATTCAACTTCACAATTGTGTCCCACTTGTTGTTGATTCTTCACCTTAACATTAACATTTTTATCTTTATGTTTGAAGCCCGAAATGTGGGAAAAGGGGTTAAAAAGTTCAAGGGGCCGAATACTTTCGCAAGGCACTATATATTTATATATATATATATATATATATATATATATATATATATATATGCGACAGACATGTGCTTTAACTATATGGCAGTGGGGTAGGGAGGCTTTTCATTTGTAACATGTGTAACATTTGTTTAATTAACACTTTTTGAATGTGCTTGTATTCAGTCTTTTTGTATAAATGTTTGTCAGGTTTTTTTATTGCTATGCCTATGGGTAAGGATGTATGTCTGAAACGCGTAAGGTTGGGCTGGATGCCCGGAATACACAATTTTAAAGAAGGATTTTAATGTGTCAATAAAGTGTTGAAGAATATTATGAGGAACGGCGTGTGGGATTCCTTCATCCTTTTCTTGCATTGAATTGTGGACGCCAGCCACATCATCCCAGCACCTGTGGATGCAGATTAACGAGTAATGAGCCTGCTAAATCCTCTTTATTGTTTACAGTGTCTATGTAACCAGTTACCTTCAGATCCCTTCCGGTTCAATTCTGGTCTAATTCATTGAATTAATTTAACTAGATGTATGGTGAGCACCTTGAGCCCCCAGGTGTACCACAGTACTTTATAACACTGAGCTGTGAAAGTGAAAAAATCAAATTTTCCCAAAAAATGTTCTAGCTCCAATTTTTTAAATTTCACAAGAGCGATAGAAAAAATTGACCCTAACATCTGTTGTGCAATGTCTCCTGAGTATGCTGATACTACATATCTGGTGGAAAACTACTGTTTTAACACACTGTCGAGTTCCAAAAGGAAGGAATGACAGCTAGAACGAGGTTGGGTCGCAGATGGTGGTCCGGGACCAGAGGAGTCGGGGACCGGTGGCAGCGACATTGGAAGGGTGCGACGGACATAGTCTAGGAGGACTATCGGCATTAGAAATCCAAAAGAACTGACCGGTATCGAGCATGATGGTGTACAGGACCCGAGGTCAGGAGCCAGTTTATTGTCCAGATAATTAACCTGGGAGGGAGAGTCTCTTTATGAACTTCCCTAGAAGCTCAGAGATTGAAGGCAAGAGCACACCGTGGGGTATAGGGCTTTCCAGTAACGCGGCCCACTAAAATCCAATTTTAGCCATCAAGAGCACAGCTACACTAAAAACATAGTGAGCGAGGCCCCAACAGCTTCAAGCCAAGGGGCCACACAGAGAACTAACTTGTGCATGGAGGCGGCTCCGGATTAGACAGTGACACCGGTAGTGAGCAGACACCTGGATGGGCTCCCCTGTAGAGACAGTGATGCACAGAGTCTTTGGTTTATCTTCAGTGTGAGTGTCTGCTTTATAATCCTCATCCTGCACCACGACTACCCGCAGTGAGCACCCTGGTTCCCCTGCACCCTGCGCTCCCAAATATCCACCAAAAACCCTTCCCTAACTGCAGAGGGACTGACACCTTGCTGCTCCCCACCATCTGCCCCGGTACGCCTTCCAGCAGCGGCACTCCCATTACCGCAACCCACAGGTAGCGTCACAAACTTCTCCTCTATAAATAATTCCCTTTGAAGGATCGGAGCAAGTGCCGAGCCCGGTTCCGGACCCCTCGAGCCACGACCACCCTGGATCCGAGCACCCCGGTCTGCGCCGGGGCGGCACAGTGGCATATATGAGTTGTGTAGGGTACATCAGGTTTGAATATCTGAGATGTGTAGAGTACATAATGTTGGCAAATATGAGTTGTTTAGAATACATCACGGTGGCATATGTGAGTTGTGTAGAGTACATCAGGTTGGCATAAGTAAGTTGGGTAGTATACATCAGGTTGGCATATGTAAGTTTTGTAGAGTACATCAAGTCATGCAGTAAATTAGTAGAGTGAGTAAGTCAGAAATAAATTTAGTAGTCCATGGATGAGTGGTAGACGTTGGTTGAAACATTCTTTTATACACAGGCCACATTTTTTAGGGCTAGTGTCACAATGCTAAGTGACTTTTTTTCTTATCCCTCTTCTGTAACATATGGCTATTTTTTTGTGACCTTTCTTTCTTTGAAGTTTGAGGGCATTTACCTGGGAATTGTTGCCCTTCTATTATACAGGCACCTTCAGTTGCAGAAGTACTGTACTGGGGCCCACTCCTTCCTGACTTCCAAATATTAAGGCCTTGATCATTATCTCCTGGATCTGAGGGAATGTGTTTGTCTGGCCTGCACATTGTGATCGCACATACAGTCGGGGAAAAAATTATTTAGTCAGCCACCAATTGTGCAAGTTTTCTCACTTAAAAAGATGAGAGAGGCCTGTCATTGACAACATAGGTAGACCACAACTATGAGAGACAAAATGAGAAAACAAATACAGAATATCACCTTCCCTGATTTGGCAAAATTTGGTCAATAACAAAAGTTCATCTCAATATTTTGTTATATGTCCTCTGTTGGAAATGACAGAGGTCAAACGTTTTCTGTAAGCCTTCATAAGGTTGGCACACACTGTTGGTGCTATGTTGGCTCATTCCTCCATGCAGATCTCCTCTACAGCAGTGATGATTTGGACCTGTCGCTGGGCAACACAGACCTTCAACCTGTCCATGAACCGAGAGGTACTGTTGCTCAGCTTGTAGAGTTTAATTCCATACCTGACTCCCTTACTGGCCAGGTATTGTTGGAATTTAAGCCTCCCCTTGAAATGTATTAGGAACTCATCCAGTCAGATGTCCATTTGGGGAATGTACACCTCAGCAAATTTGTTGCTGAAGTGATCAATTACTGGCCACATTTTGAAAAGACGGTCAAAGTTGATATACTGTCCCCATATATGTTAGCACAGTTTGTAGTGTAACATGTAGCTAAACCCCCTGTCTGCTTAAGAAAAAGGCTGTGGAGTTGTAACCTTCTTTTTTAATAATGGATTGCGACAGAAAAGGGTGAAACTATAGGATACAAGAACAACAGTATTTCAGACTACATAACTGTACAGTACATAAGATACAGATATTCTGCAATACAGTATGAAGTAGTGCACAGATATTTTTCTTACTAAATATGCTAGAAACAGGCTATTAGCATAAAACACAAGGTGCAAACAAGTGATGAGGTGGTTTCTCCATCAGAAGTGAAGAAGAAAATGGCTGCTGCACTTTTTGGGATGAGAACAGGACCATAAAGCAATAGGAAATTACCAATAATGCACTAGGAGCTTTCCCAGAATACATTGCAACTGAATTAAAACAAATACATACAATTCCCAGTAGATGGTGTTGTTACCAATGCAATGTATTAGGATTAGTAATGAGAGAGCACTAAAATGACGAAGCGGTAGCGAAACGGCCGTCGGAGTGGTGTTGGGGTCTTTGGTCTGCCACCGCTCGGTAACTATATCTTACTTTACATGGGTCTTAATGCTAGTTTAAGTCTTTTACTAGTAGGCATTGCTAGTGCATTTTGCAAGTATATATGTAATATATTTCCTTCTTTACTAAGGCCTTAGTGCCTTTTAGGCTTTGTTACTAGCAGGTCTTGACTATACATTTTTTGTAAGTACATATGGCGTTAGGCCTATAATTCTTACCAGGGTCATATAGACGTTTTGTGTATTTATAAATCATACATTGTCTATTTCTACTTTATTCCTTGCATTTATCGTATACTGTTAATTTTTGGGATGCACATATGAGGTTTGATAATATTTTGTATTCATTGGTGCAGACCTTTACCCCCCACCTTGTCTTCCCTCTGTGTTTTATTGCCACTTTCTGGGTATCATGTTTCACTTGTCTGTTTTTAATTACATGTTTTTTGTCTTGAATCACTTTTGGTGCTAAATTCAATAAAATGCAAAAAACCCCTTTATTTATTTGATTTCTGTAATTGCCCATTTATGGATACTCACTTATAGGTATACAATTGAGAAGAGCAGAGCAAAACGCCTGATATAGCATATCTAATGGATGCACCACTTCTTTGATGGCTGTGGGCTGCCAAATGTCCATGAGCCTTCCTAGCCTGATAATACCAGCCCCCAGCTGTCTTCTTTACTTTTTCTTTTTATCAAAAATAGGGGTGCCCTTCTATGTTTAATAACCAGACAAGGTAAAGCAGCTGTTTCCTTTACCAGTGCTACTTATCAAAAATAGTGGGGACCCCAAGCCATTTTTCTAAAAATGTATTCCCTATCTACATTTGTTTGCAGGGCAATTGTCCTGCTCTTAGCCACATTTTGCTTCCTTTTGAAGCTGTCTAGGCCTTACTGCAAAAATGTTGAGGCTTTGAGTCAAGTTTCGGTCAAGTATGGGTCCAGAAATGAACTTTTAACCAGGGTCTGGCTGAACCTGGCAAACTCAAACTTCCACGGGTCCGCTCATCCCTACTAATCAGCAAATGTTATAATTATATTAGTTTTTAGCACCACAAAGTTAGGTTTAATTGTTTTCATCTCTGAACCAATTTTGCTTTTAGAACAGTGTTATTAGGGAGTTGAAGGAGTCAAGACGAGAATGAATCAGAGCAACAATAAAAGTTTTTGTAGTGTCAAAGGCAAGAACAGATTGTATTCTTTAGGTGCAACATGACATGAGCGAGTTAGTGATTGGATGTAAGTAGTGAAGGAATCCTAACAAAAAAGCATGCTGTTTGGGATTCATGATTTAACCATACACAGATATGGAATTATTAGATTTTGGGTAGGTTAGAAGAGGAATAAAATATAAGAAGTTCAGTTTACAAAGATTCAGTTTCAAATAGAGGGAGATGAGGACGCTAGAGACAGCAGTCAGTCATTCACTGGTTGTGGAGCACAGTCTGGAAGAGTGTTGGTGGTCCATGGTATTATCAAATGCTGTAGAGGGAGATCCAGGAGAATCACAAGACAATACTTACCATTTGATTTTGCTGTTAGAAAATCGCTACAGACTTTAGTAAATGCAGTTTCTTTAGAAATAGAATATATTTATTTGAAATGAGTGGCTGGGTTGTTAGTACTGACATTTGTGATAGTCTACTACTGCAACCTCCTACTCTGTTGCTTCCCCTCTAACACTTTTGCACCCCTCCAATCTATGTTAAACTTTACTGCTCGATTAATACACCTCTCCACTTACTAGTCCCTGTCCTTGCCACTCTGCTAATCACTTTACTGGCTTCTTTTTGCCCAAAGACTCCAGTTCAAAACACTAACCATGACATACACAGCCATCCACAACCTGTCTCCTCCATATATCTGTGACTTAGTCTCCCGGTGCTTATTACTTCCAGCAAGATGGAATTGCAGCTGTGTATTGCTCAGGCCAAAAAGACTACTACTACTCTAGCAGAATACAGCTAAACCCCCACTAAGTGGAGGCATCACAGGTGCAGGAGGAGCAAATCACACTCACTTCCAAATATGGAAGAGCTGATTGCTGGATGGTAAAACTGCATACTAGTGGCTTGCATAGGGCACTGTGCACACTAGCAGGCGCACAGTCACAAACCCGCAGCCTATTAGGTGACGCCCATACTATTAGATCAGGCGGGCTGCCAAGCCGTACCCCCACTGCGCGCTACACAGGGACAGAAACTGTAATAGCAAGGCCTAACAATAAGGGGCCTAGCTGTATCCTGTACAAAAAAATATATGAGGTTTTTTGTTAGCGTTATGGTCATAAGACGTAAGCCTACAACCCCCGTCACGGGAACCTCATGCTTGTAGGTCCCTACACTATATCTAATATATAAAGCTGAATGTGTATATCTGTGTGTGTATGTATGTATGTGTGGCGCCCTGGACTAGCCAGGTAGCCACAGACAAAACACACACACTCCCACCCCCCAGACAGTTACATTAGTCAGACAAAAACCCTTGTTGCCTCCCTTCAGGGTCTGATGTCCACACCAGGTGGGGCGGAGCCAGGCAGTTGGCCCCGCCCACGAGGCGTTCACAGGCCTGGATGCAGGAAAGCAGTCAGTGCAGTTTAGGAGGTTGAAGTGAGAGGAATGAAGTGAAGAGTGTCTGGGTTTGTGGCCCAGGCACTGACAACAAGGTTGGCAGACGGTGGTGGCCGTCTGCAGGAGTGGTGAATCAACGCGGAACCATAGGACCGGGGTCGGGCGGTGGCCTGCCGGTACCGACCGGGGAGCGAAGTGAAGCCAGCACACACAGGCAGGGCCATCGGACCCTGACTAGGCTTGGAGTCGCCGTCAACAATCAAATCCGAGTGTGACAGGAACCCCAGGGGTTTCCTAACAACCAAAGACCCGTTAGAAGGCAACCGTCCGCACCGTAAGGATATACAGCTACCGTCTAATGCTAGAGACCCAAGGGCCACCACCTGCGGGCAAACGGGCTCCTCCGGCATCCATACACCGGGGAGCGGACTACCGTTGGGGACCCATCGTAGTCAAACAGTACATAAAGGTGCAGGGAAAGACAGCTGCCATCACCTGTCTGGGGAGAGACACTGCAGCTGGCTGCGGGACCCGTCCATCCGGCCGTTTGGTTTACCGAGGACTTTGTGCATCTGTTACTGAGTGAGTACACCCGTGCCATCCAGCACCGCGCCGCGTTGTCCCTGCAACCCTGCACCTCACCAACCCTGCCTCCCTGTCACACCACCGGGCCCCGGGACCACCGACCCCTACCCACGGAGGGGGAAAACAACATCCCAGCTGCTCCCTACCATCGCTCCCGGGATCCCCGTCACCAGCAGCGGTGGTGCCCATCTTCACCACAACCCGTGGGTGGCGTCACGGACCAAATCCCCCCAAACCAACCACCCTTTTCACTCACGGGCGAGGAGCGCCGCTTGAGTCCCCGGATCCGGCCCACCGCTCGAGCCACCGAGCAGCAGCCACAGCAGCGCCGGACACGAGCGTTAGCGAGCGCAGCGGCGGCGTCCTCCCCGCCCGCGACATATGTATGTGTGTATGTCTGGGATTAGCATCTGCACTGTCACAGCTACAGCCACAAAATTTTGCACACTCACACGTCTGGACTCCGAGAGCGTCATAGGCTATGTTTTGAGGGGAAATTTTAACCCCGCGCTTTACAGTTATTCGCCAAAAAACCTTCCTCCATTAAAGCGAATGGAGCTGGGAGCCACAGTGCAGCCAGAACTTCAGAAGAATGCGCAGCCACGCCCTTATATGGAATGTTGGCGTGTCACAATGCAGCCAGGCAGGAAAGAGACAGACACAGACAGGGAAAGAGGCAGACACAGACAGGGTAAGAAACAGACATAGACAGGGTAAGAGACAGACAGAAAGAGACAGACACAGATAAAGAGACAGACTGACAGGGAAAGAGACAGACAGGGAAAGAGAGGGAAAGAGAGAGACAGGTTAAGAGACAGACACAGACAGGTAAAGAGACAGACACAGAAAAAGAGACAGAGACAGACAGGGAAAGAGAGGGAAAGAGACAGACAGGGAAAGAGAGGGAAAGAGACAGACAGGGAAAGAGAGGGAAAGAGACAGACAGGGAAAGATACAGAGATAGATAGACAGACAGGGAAAGAGATTGAGACAAATGGAGAAAGAGACAGAGACAGTCAGAGACAGACAGGGAAAGAGACAGACAGACAAAGAGATAGAGAGAGAGACAGAGAGATATATACAGAGGGGGAGACAGATATTATAATTACATTTCTATCTATTTGTTTTGGGGTTTTTGTGTGCAGAATACATTTTTGTTAATACATTCTACTTTGTTAACAGTAGTTATTAACGCGGGCGAAGCCGGGTAGTACAGCTAGTATAATATAAAAAAGCAAAAAAGAATATCATTACTTACAGCAAGATGGAATTGCAGCTGTATATTGCTCAGGCCAAAAAGACTACTACTACTCCAGCAGGATACAGCTAAACCCCCACTAAGTAGAGGCATCACAGGTGCAGGAGGAGAAAATCACACTCACTTCCAAATATGAAGGAGCTGATTGCTGGATGGTAAAACTGCACACTAGTGGCTTGCATAGGGCACTGTTCACACTAGCAGACGCACAGTCACAAACCCGCAGCCTATTAGGTGACGCCCATACTATTAGATCAGGTGGGCTGCCAAGCCGTACCCCTACTGCGCGCTACATAGGGACAGAAACTCTAATAGCAAGGCCTAACAAAAAGGGCCCTGACTGTATCCTGTACAAAAAAATATATATGAGGTTTTTTGTTAGCGTTATGGGCATAAGACGTAAACCTACAACCCCCGTCACGGGAACCTCATGCTTGTAGGTCTCCAGGTACTTACCTGCACATAACCTCCGATCCTCACAAGATCTCCTTTTTAACTACCCTCTAATCTCCTCCTCTCACAATCACATATTAAATTTCTCCCATGCCTCCTTCATACTCTGGAATTCTCTACCACAACATATCAGACTCTCACCTACTGTGGAAACCTTCAAAAGGAACCTGAAGACCCACTTCTTCTGACAAGCCTACAACCTTCAATAACCCTCAGTCCACTATATCATTGGGCAACCAGCTCTGTCCTCACCTACTGTATCCTCATACATCCCTTTAAACTGTGAGCCCTCGCGGACAGGGCCCTTTCTCCTCCTGTACCAGTCTGTTTTGTACTGTTAATGATTATTGTACTTGTTTTTTTATGTATTCCCTTTTCACTTGTAAAGCGCCATGGAATACATTGGAACTGTAATAAATAATAATAATAAAAAAAATAATAATAGGAACCTGGACTTTAGGATTAAGGAGGGAGTGAAAATTGAAAGACGTTGTTTTGGATTACATGATAGTGAGATGGTGCTGGTGAAGGTGGCATCTTTGGCAAGGTGAAGGGCATAGTTACAGTGTATGTTTTAAGCTTAAACTTCTGCCAAATTAAATTTTCTCGTCACATTTGGAGCACCACAGAAGAAAATGCTTTAGCAATGTGTGCCAGTTTGCCGTTATCTGTATCGGTTTGTTCTCAATGTGGTGTTCTGCTTCATATAGGGCACTTTTGAGTGTCTTATTATAATGTTTTGGAGCTAATATTATTTCTCAGTAGTATTTTAACTGGTTTTAATTCACTACATGGTTTTTGTCACCTTTGTATATTTTATAGAGTGTATCTAAAGAGCAGATTCTCTTTTACGGAAGAATGTTTACAGAAGTGAATGTGATCCTGACAGGTTTGTATTTCAGAATCTTAAGGCCGAACATCACGTTGACCTTCAGACTTATGAGTCTGGCTATGTGTTTTGCCTCCCTTGGGATTTTGCCTGCTATTTACATTTTAAAGCAGCATATTGCCTCCTGATCTAGTAGCATTGGTGAGAGGACATTTATAAGCCACTTTGTCTTTAACACTTTCAATGTTGAATTTCCACTATCTAAACAGCATGAAGCTAAATGAGTTAATATTAATAGTTTCAGTCTCCTGTAGCGCAGTAAAGTGTGACATTTTACAAAACATAGCTTTCCTCTGAAATCAAACAGGCTTCATATTGACTAAGATCTGGAACACACAGCAATATGTATTATAGTGTCTTTAGGAGATTAATATAAAATTCTCTGAATTGCTTTACTAAATCAATATATTATGGATATTGAATAATTCCTAACTTATCAATCAAACCTACAGTATAAGCTATGAAATAACATAAAGGTGGACTTCATTGGACGAGCAATCAGTTTGGGAATGAACACACCCATATTTTGTAACTACACTTAGCAAGACCCAAACTTAGAACACTTAAAAGCTCTATGTCTATGTCACATCACAGGCCTCTTGTCACCATCCTATTATGCTAACTACTATCAGTTTTATAGTATACTCTTGATTTGTATGTAATTTTGCACAATAAACATGTACATAAATGTAAAAATTCTACGTCTCAAATACCAATACTAAATACCTTATCCATAAACATTCCAGCCTCATCTTTTTCTTATGCAATCTATGTTTAAGTGTAAGGTTTTTGTGGCATAGAGCATTCAATGCCATATTATGGAGAGAGTGTACAACTGATGCATTGCTCCTAGGGAAAAATATGATGACCAACATAGTATATAGGTATAAAGGTATAAACAGTGCACGTATGTCAGAGGTACTGGTAGGGTCTAGTGATGAGGTTTGGGTGCTCAGTACTAGTCGTAACAAGCAGTTGGATGCTCGGACGGGCATCATCTCATATACCGAGTATAATGGAAGTCAATGGGGAATTTAAGCATTTTTCCTGTACATCTTCAAGAAAAATGTTCAAGCCCCTTATTGACTTACATTACTCTTGATACATGACTAAAGCCTTTCCAAGCATGCAACTATTCAATGCGTGTACTGTACACCCGAGGATGGTAGTGACGCTAGGTATGGGGAAGTACCAAGCACACGGGAAAGGGAAGGTAAACCCTGTGTCTAGGGAGAGGAAAGATGGTGACCCGTGACCGAACCCACTACTGGTCCCTGGGGTCCCTCACCACCCTAGATAGGTTCTGCATCTATGCGCCGAGCCGGATACCTGACCCTAGGTTTCCCTAGTGCTGGGTCCTAAATAGGGAACGGATGGAATGAGCTTTTCGTCAAACCCACTATACAACTATAGAAGACACAAGGGGAACAAACAGAAGGAAATGCATGAACTACTTATTAGATGACTCAGGTAGAAGTTCAGTAGAGCTTTTAGCAACGATATCACAGAAGAGTACAAACCACCTGCTTGCAACTTCAGCTTGAAGAAAATGAAAATATCACCAGCACAGTCTAAAGGAAGGAAGGGGTATTTAAACACCAAGGGAATACTGAAAATCAACAGCTGGATGGAAGTTGAGTTCCTGCTGGGTCCAAAAGGGAGAGAGATGAATCCAGCAGGAAAGCTACCTATGCCAATGAATACTGACAACAGGAACAATGGAAAGTCAGGGAGCATTCTGCGTAGCCAAATGCTGTAACCTTCTACGGCCAGAAACCATATGACTGTCTGTCACATGTAACAGAGAGCAGTAGAGATGGGTTTCAAAGCTGCGCCAATGACCAACAGATCATGAAAGCTTAAGATTAATGTTGCTTTGTTTCATGCACAGGTCTACGCGTTTCAGGAGACACAGCTCCCTTCCTAAGGACAAAGAGCCACGACTGGCTCCAACGCTGAAGACACAAGGTTCAGATGGAGTCCTGGAGCTCGGTGGTGATTGGAGGATCCTCTCTCTTCGCGGTGACATCCTTCATCTTCCGGGACAGTCCCGTCTGTACTGCACTTCTTAGCCTCTTTAGCGCCTCCATGCAGCTCTCAGCGGCTCATCTCCTGCCTGCACCGATCAGCAACTGCAAGATGAGGCGCTAAAGAGGCTACGAAGTGCAGTACAGATGGGACTGTCCCGGAAGATGAAGGACGTCACTGCGAAGAGAGAGGATCCTCCATTCACCACCGAGCTCCAGGACTCCATCTGAACCTTGTGTCTTCAGCGTTGGAGCCGGTCGTGGCTCTCTGTCCTGAGGAAGGGAGCTGTGTCTCCTGAAACGCGTAGACCTGTGCATGAAATAAAGCAACATTAATCCTAAGCTTTCATGATCTGTTGGTCATTGGCGCGGCTTTGAAACCCATCTCTACTACTCTCTGTTATCTGCCTTATGGGGACCGCTGCCGTGGCTTGGAGTTACATGCTGTTATAGGAGTTGTGACTTTCACAACCCCTTTTGGTGAGTAGTATTGCTCATTTCCTCACCCTGTATATATTGGGGTAAGACCCTATTGAGCTTCTTTTTCCACAGTTTCTCTTGTCTGTCACATGTGACACACCCATGACATTATAGCACCCCTGAATGCATCAGGGTGCTACAGGGAACTGCATCCTGTCCTCCAGGGTGCAGGGCCTATCCCTCATGGTTCCAGGTTCCCAACAACGGTGTCATTAACTTCTGCACTACAAATCCCAACCACACCTCACACCATGACCTGTACAGACACAGCAGTGGGTTGGTCAAGTTGGAGCAGGGCCACCCACCTAGGGGTCAGGCAGACTGGTGGGAGGAGAAACAGGGTTGTTGAGTGTTAGCCCTCAAAGAGTGAGGAGCTGGGTAGTTGTAGCTCCCAGGGAGGAGACAGGTTGAGTTGCAGACGGTGGTCCGGGACCACAGGAGTTGGGGACCGTTGGCAGTGACATTGGAGAGGGTGCCTGGATAAAAATTAAACAAGGGAGCGCATGTGAAGGTTCTGGGAGATAGCGGTGAGGAGGAGAAAAGGAGTCTGCTCACCTGATGTGGTTGTGCAGCCCTCGCATAACCACGGTATAAGGCAGGAGTGTGGAGTCAGTAATCTTCTAACCTGTTAGCCCACGATGTCCATCCAGGGAAGCAGATTCCTGAAGAGCTGGTCACGTGACAGATCACTGGGCGTCTCTGGTAATCTGACCTCCGTATCAAGCAGCTCTTGCCGTGAACCCACATGGGGGAAGATCAGCAGTAAAGTATAGAAGCACGGTCTGATAGAGCGCTATGGAGGCCACAGTATTAGATTCATTTTTTTTTAGAATTTATTGTTTTCTATCAGCCACAACGTGTTTCGATATACACAATATCTTCATCAGGTGGATATAAAAAACGGAATGTGGAGAGTACTATTTAAAGGGACAGGTGCGATTCCATTGGTCAGCACCAAATTAATTGAAATGTTAACCCTTAATGTATCACAACCAACCCTTCAACAATAATATAAAAGCTAATAAAAGATATTTAAAAAGGATTTTTCAAAAAGACTCTTTGCCATAAAAAACATTATTTAAAAACACATGTGATAATATAATCATATAAATCATATATTAACTCCTAAAACTTAATACATAAAATCATGAGAACTTTTCAAAAAAATGATCTGAGTATGCCTGCACTACTAACATGTAATAATATTGTTATAATGTATGTCAGTGTGGGTAGATCAAGAATTTAATTTTATAAATTAGGGAATGGATATTCTTATTTTTAAAATTGCGTTAAATGTCTATTTAATCTCAACCACTGGGTGCATATGCCAGCACAATCGGTGTTGTGAGTCACTTTTCCAGCACAATAGGTGCTGTGAACTGCTTTTCCAGAACTGACAGAAATAGCTATTGAATCTCAAAACTGGGTGCATATCCAGCACAATAGGTGCTGTGAATCATTTTTCCAGAATCCGAGCAGTGGAATCATACATGTGCCAGCACAATGAAGGTTCCGATTGCATTATTAAATGTCTATTGAATCTCAACCACTGGGTGCATATGCCAGCACAATAGGTGCTGTGAATCACTTTTCCAGCACAATAGGTGCTGTGAACCGCTTTTCCAGATCTGACAAAAATGTTTATTAAATCTCAACCACTGGGTGCATATGCCAGCACAATAGGTGTTGTGAATAATTTTTTTTACACCTTTGAGACCAGTATCTACAGGCAGAGGAGGGGCTGTGCGATGGGGACGAGATTCGCCCCTAGTTACGCTAATCTGTTCATGGGGGTGTTTGAATCGTCCCACATCGCACAATCCCCTCTGACAGCGGGTCATTTGGTTTATTACCGGCGCTTCATAGATGACCTGCTCCTCATTTGGAGGGGATCTCTATTACAAGCCAATCACTTCATTTCTCAACTCAATGTCAATTCCTGGGGTCTCACCTTTACCGCTGCGGTTTCTTCCAGTGCCCTCCAGTTCTTGGACCTGATGGTGAGGTTAGATGAAAATGGGGGGGTGTCCACCTCGACACATTTCAAACAAGTAGATGTCAACAGCTACTTGAGGTTCGACAGTGGACACCTCCCTAGTTGGATAACCAATATTCCATACGGGCAATACTGGAGGGTCAGAAAATACTGCACCAGTGATGGTGATTTCCTGCAGGAATCCAATCTCCTGAGAAAAAGGTTGAGACAAAAAGGCTATCCATCTAAACTTCTGGAGGATGCCTTTAGTAAGACTAAGCAACTCACTCAGGACCTTTGTATCCGAAAGATCCAAGAGAAACAGCATAGTATTACAAAGAGTGAAGATAAATTGAATCCACGAAAATGGAGTTTAGTAACCACTTTTTGCAAATCCAGGATCCAAATTCACAAACTTCTAGAGAAATACTGGTTTATATTACAGGGTGACCCGCTACTTCGAGATCAGATCCCCCCTAAGCCCTCCATCATCTACCGGAGGAATATAAACTTGAAGAATCTAGTAGCGCCAAGTAATCCTAATCTTAAAGATTCTTCTAAAACCACCATTGTTTCCAGTAACAACGGAAACTATCGCTGCAACACCTCCAGGTGTAAATGCTGTGAGGTTATTGGTGATAAGATCACTTGCTTTACATCCCGGACCACAAATGCTCTTTTCCCCATTCAATTTCACCTAGACTGTCAGAGCACCTATGTTATTTACCTGCTTGAGTGCACGTGCGGTCTACAGTATGTGGGCCGTACAGTACAAACGATGCACGCCAGGTTGAATAAACATACAGTTAGGTCCAGAAATATTTGGACAGTGACACAAGTTTTGTTATTTTAGTTGTTACAAAAACATGTTGAGAAATACAATTATATATATAATATGGGCTGAAAGTGCACACTCCCAGCTGCAATATGACAGTTTTCACATCCAAATCGGAGAAAGGGTTTAGGAATCATAGCTCTGTAATGCATAGCCTCCTCTTTTTCAAGGGACCAAAAGTAATTGGACAAGGGACTCTAAGGGCTGCAATTAACTCTGAAGGCGTCTCCCTCGTTAACCTGTAATCAATGAAGTAGTTAAAAGGTCTGGGGTTGATTACAGGTGTGTGGTTTTGCATTTGGAAGCTGTTGCTGTGACCAGACAACATGCGGTCTAAGGAACTCTCAATTGAGGTGAAGCAGAACATCCTGAGGCTGAAAAAAAAGAAAAAATCCATCAGAGAGATAGCAGACATGCTTGGAGTAGCAAAATCAACAGTCGGGTACATTCTGAGAAAAAAGGAATTGACTGGTGAGCTTGGGAACTCAAAAAGGCCTGGGCGTCCACGGATGACAACAGTGGTGGATGATCGCCGCATACTTTCTTTGGTGAAGAAGAACCCGTTCACAACATCAACTGAAGTCCAGAACACTCTCAGTGAAGTAGGTGTATCTATCTCCAAGTCAACAGTAAAGAGAAGACTCCATGAAAGTAAATACAAAGGGTTCACATCTAGATGCAAACCATTCATCAATTCCAAAAATAGACAGGCCAGACTTAAATTTGCTGAAAAACACCTCATGAAGCCAGCTCAGTTCTGGAAAAGTATTCTATGGACAGATGAGACAAAGATCAACCTGTACCAGAATGATGGGAAGAAAAAAGTTTGGAGAAGAAAGGGAACGGCACATGATCCAAGGCACACCACATCCTCTGTAAAACATGGTGGAGGCAACATGATGGCATGGGCATGCATGGCTTTCAATGGCACTGGGTCACTTGTGTTTATTGATGACATAACAGCAGACAAGAGTAGCCGGATGAACTCTGAAGTGTACCGGGATATACTTTCAGCCCAGATTCAGCCAAATGCCGCAAAGTTGATCGGACGGCGCTTCATAGTACAGATGGACAATGACCCCAAACATACAGCCAAAGCTACCCAGGAGTTCATGAGTGCAAAAAAGTGGAACATTCTGCAATGGCCAAGTCAATCACCAGATCTTAACCCAATTGAGCATGCATTTCACTTGCTCAAATCCAGACTTAAGACGGAAAGACCCACAAACAAGCAAGACCTGAAAAAAAAGGGATTCACAGCACCCATTGTGCTGGAAAAATGATTCACAACACCCATTGTGCTGACATATGCACCCAGTGGTTGAGGATCAATAGATATTTCTGTCAATTCTGGAAAAGTGGTTCACAGCACCCACTGTGCTGGAAAAGTGATTCACAGCACCCATTGTGCTGGCATATGCACGCAGGGGTTGAGACTCAATAAGCATTTAACAATTGAATCGGAACCTTTATTGTGCTGGCATATGCATGATTCTAGTGTTCGGATTCTGTAAAAGTGATTCACAGCACCTATTGTGCTGGAAAAATTATTCACAACACCTATTGTGCTGGCATAAGCACCCAGTGGTTGAGATTTAATAGACATTTTTGTCAGATCTGGAAAAGCGGTTCACAGCACCTATTGTGCTGGAAAAGTGATTCACAGCACCTATTGTGCTGGCATATGCACCCAGTGGTTGAGATTCAATAGACATTTAATAATGCAATCGGAACCTTCATTGTGCTGGCACATGTATGATTCCACTGCTCGGATTCTGGTAAAAAGAATTAACAGCACCTATTGTGCGCTGTGAATTATTTTTCCAGAATCCGAGCAGTGGAATCATACATGTGCCAGCACAATATGGATATGTACCCAGTTTTGAGATTCAATAGCTATTTCTGTCAGTT
This sequence comes from Anomaloglossus baeobatrachus, assembly GCF_048569485.1. NCBI lineage: Eukaryota > Metazoa > Chordata > Amphibia > Anura > Aromobatidae > Anomaloglossus > Anomaloglossus baeobatrachus. The sequence goes on along the minus strand of NC_134358.1, from coordinate 293,177,371 downwards.
CTGGAAAAGCAGTTCACAGCACCTATTGTGCTGGAAAAGCGATTCACAACACCTATTGTGCTGGCATATGCACCCAGTGGTTGAGATTAAATAGACATTTAACGCAATTTTTAAAAATAAGAATATCCATTCCCTAATTTATAAAATTAAATTCTTGATCTATCCACACTGACATACATTATAACAATATTATTACATGTTAGTAGTGCAGGCATACTCAGATCATTTTTTTGAAAAGTTCTCATGATTTTATGTATTAAGTTTTAGGAGTTAATATATGATTTATATGATTATATTATCACATGTGTTTTTAAATAATGTTTTTATGGCAAAGAGTCTTTTTGAAAAATCCTTTTTAAATATCTTTTATTAGCTTTTATATTATTGTTGAAGGGTTGGTTGTGATACATTAAGGGTTAACATTTCAATTAATTTGGTGCTGACCAATGGAATCGCACCTGTCCCTTTAAATAGTACTCTCCACATTCCGTTTTTTATATCCACCTGATGAAGATATTGTGTATATCGAAACGCGTTGTGGCTGATAGAAAACAATAAATTCTAAAAAAAAAATTAATCTAATACTGTGGCCTCCATAGCGCTCTATCAGACCGTGCTTCTATACTTTATTGGAGAGGGTGCGACAGACATAGTCTAGGAGGACTGTCGGCATCAAGACCCCAAGAGAACTGACCGGTACCAAGCTTGGTGGTGGTACAGGACCCTAGATCAGGGAAGAGCTTTAGGCGCCTTGATAATTAACCTGTGGAGGATAGTCTCTTTATGAACTTTCCCCAAGAGCTCAGAGATTGAAGGCATCAGCACAAAGCGGGGATAGGGTTCTCCAAAGTACACAACCCACTGAAATCCCAAGTGCCAGCCATCAAGAGCACAGCTGCACTACACATAGTGAGCGGGACCCTGAAAGCTTCAGGCCAAGGGGCCACAACGGTCAATCAATTTGTGCACAGAGGCAGAGCTCCGGACTTACCAAGTGACACTGGTGGGAGTGGGACCTGGATGGGCTCCCCCCGCAGAAACTGCAGTACCATGAAACTTTGGTTTACCATCTGTGTGAGTGTCTGCTTATTCCACCTAATCCGGAACCAAGACTACCGCAGTGAGTAACTTGACCCCTGCACCCTGCTTTCCCAAGGCCAAGCTATCCGCTCACTAAATTCCCCCCACTGTCCGGGGCCTTCCCTACCTGTGGAGGGATTGACACCTCATTGCCCCACACCATCTGCCCCGGTACTCCCTTCGGCAGCGGCGGTACTCCCCTTACCGCAACCAGCGGGTGTGTGTGTTTATTTACTGTAATTTACAGATTAATCATGGAAGGTGTCTCATAGACGTCTGACATGATTAATCTAGGACTTATTGGCAGCTATGGGCTGCCAATAACTCCTTATTACCCCGATTTGCCAACGCACCAGGGCAAATCGGGAAGAGCCGGGTACAGTCCCAGAACTGTCGCATCTAATGTATGCGGCAATTCTGGGTGGCTGCTGGCTGATATTGTTAGGCTGGGGGGCTCCCCATAATGTGGAGCTCCCCATCCTGAGAATACCAGCCTTCAGCCGTATGGCTTTATCTGGCTGGTTTTAAAATTGGGGGGGACCGCACGCCGTTTTTTTAAATTATTTAATTATTTATTTCAATACACAGTATAGACACACCCACCGGCTGCTGTGATTGGGTGCAGTGTAACACCTGTCACTCAGCGTGGGGGCGTGTCTCACTGTAACCAATCATAGGCGCCGGTGGGCGGGGATAGCAGGGAATACGAGATTGTTTAATGGGTGGCCGGCTTTTTCAAAACAGTAAAAGCCGCCGGAGCAGTGTGAATGCCGTGCAGCGCCGGGGATCGGGGATTGGTGAGTATATGAGAGAGGGGGATAGACTGACATGGACAGAGAGTGAGGGACAGAGATAGTGACCGACTGACAGAGATTAGTGAATGACAGACATTGTGAGGCGCTTCAGAACGCAGCTTTTCAGCTGCGTTCTGAAGCGGACCTTTTTTAAGCTGCGGTGCAGAGCGCACACCTGCGCACATAGCCTCAGACACCAAAATCGTATGAGGGATGTCACACGTTACAATTGACTAGGTTCGTGCAACAAAACGCTCAATTCTAGACAAAGATACGATGTGTTTGCGATCAACGGTTTTGCGCTCAATCCTGATCGCACGTAGATGTCAGACGCAGATACCTCACAAACGATGCCGGATGTGCGTCACTTACAACTTGACCCCAACGACGGATTGTGAGACATATTGAAGCGTGTAAAGCGGGCTTGAGGCTGTGTGCACACGTAGCATTCAGTTACTTGCAGTTGTAAACACATCCTCTGGCAGAATTTGTCATTGTCAAATTTGGTTTTGACCACAAAAACACAGGAAATACGCATCCGTTTTAATGAGTTTTTACCGCGTTTTACATAAATTTTCTGTGCTTAAAGACAGATGCGTTTTCAACACAAATACACTACTAAATAAAGTTTAAACATTCAAACACTATGGAAAAAATGAAAAAAAAAAAAAATTCCATACTTTAAATCATACGTAAAATAGCTAAGTTTATTAAAAGTATTAATGTGATTTAATATTTATGTATAAAATAACGTTAAATTAAAGTTTTACTATTTTTATATACTCAGACCAGATATGTGTGTGAAAGGAGACGTCAAGACCTCATTATAATTTCAAAAACGCATGCTTTGTTTTTTGTCAAAAAAGCATGCGTTTTGCATCAAAAAAGCATGTAAAGCGCTGGAAATTTGATTAAGGATGCGTTTTGATCATTCTCATTGACTTCAATGATAGCACAACGCAGCCAAAATGGCAAAAACAATTGACATGTTGCTTCTTCAAACGCAGAGATTTTAACAAATTTTACACACCTAAAACAATGCGTTTTTAACAGCATAGTGCACACAAGAAAGCCCTATTTCCCATAGATATATACAAATGAAAAACCGGCTCTTCTGCTTGCAGTATACTCAGGACTCTTTAACCACACTGATCCTGCACGGAAATCCCAGGTCAGGATAGGCACAATTCATAGAAAATAAATATTCAGCGTATCCAGGCTTTTTTTCATTAAAAAAAATAAAATAAAAAAAAAAAAATATATATATATATATATATATATATATATATATATATATATATATACACTGTATATATACATATATGGATCCATGAATAAGACATTATGACATATTTCTGTTGAAACGCGTTGGATGTAATGAGCAACCTTTATCTGTTGGATACCTGTCTCCTGAAGAATTTTTATATGCACTAAATAAAGATAAAGTTTTAAAGAAAAAAAGCCTGGATCCGCTGGATATTTATTTTCTATGTATTTCCCATAGACTTTGCCTGGAAATCAAAACGTATTCATTTTTGCATTAAAATGCTGCAGTTCAAAATGCTGCGGAAACGCATGAAAAAACGCAACGTGCGCACTCAGCCTTAATGCCGCCGGGGACTGAGCTGCAGGGGAGACTAGTTGAAAAGGTTGGTCCCTGGTGGTTTCTCCACGACCGCTGCCAATGACTGACAAGTCTCTCCTTATACTTATGATGCAGGGAGTGCGCTGTCATTCAATGTAGGGGAGATTCCAAAGGGGACCACCCTTTTCGACTGGGTAACTATGTGGCTGGCAGCTTTTAAAGCAGGATTTTCTCTGAAACGCTGCAGCTTTTCAAAGTCAAGCATACAATTTCATAAATCATACAGCCTGTTGATGATGCCTGAAGCACAGGCAGCATATATCAACTGTCAAGTTCACTTTTTAAACAATTACTAGAGATGATTGAATCTGTTAAATAGCGTGGATTTTACAAGGAAAGGTTTCTACAGAACCCAGATGTTAAAAAAAGGAGACTGTTAAAAAAAGGAAAACACTAGTAATCACCTCACTGTTCTACCACCCCTATAGTCCACCATCCAGCCTTCTGCATCTCATGTAATCCCTTTCTTTCATAGTGTGCATACTCTTCAGTCCTTTCATTCCAGGCTGAGGCTTCTGACTAGAGATGAGCGATCCTGTCAAGGATCAGATCGGTTCAGGATCGCTGAACCTGCCTGAGATCACCAATCAGATTGATGCTCCTAGCCAATCCAATCGTTTATCCTAGCCGTAAACTATTAAATTCAATGGGAGGCAAAAGTGATGTGTTGTAAAATGGTGTAGGGGGGCTGTAAAAGAAAGAAAATAAAAAAAGGTTAAAGCAGTACAGACTTACTGAGTCTCCCCGCCGCTGTAACTGTTCCCTTGGCTGGACTTCTGGGGCCAATAATTATTCATCATACATATTCACTGCTTTTTCTTTCCACCAGTGTCTTTGATTGACTGCCATTGGACCACGCCCCGCCCTCAGAGACATCGTCTGTGATTGATTTGGAATTACAAATGCTGCCTGTGTTCTTATGATTATGTAAAATAAATAAATAGAAATGTGGTAGGGTCCCCCTTGTATTTATACCAGCACAGATAAAGCCATGGCTACAGGCTGCATCCCCAGTCATGCGCTTAACGTGGCTGTGCATGAAACTAAGAGGAACCACATGTGCCTTTTTTTCTTTTAAATGATTTTAATTAATTAATTAATTTAAAACATGGTGTGCGGTCCCCCTCAATTTTGATACCCAGCCAGGATAAAGGTGACAGCTTGGGGCTGGTATTCTCAGGCTGGGGAGGTCCATGGTTGTTGAGCCCCTAGCAGCCTGCCGCTTGCAGCCACCCAGAATTGCCCCATCTAATGGCACCTTATCCGCCTCTTCCTGATTGCTCTGGTGCATTGGCAATTGAGCTAATAAGGGGTTAATGACAGCTGTGAGCTGCCACTAAGCCCTGGGTTAGTGATAAGTAGGGTCTATGAGACCCCCCACCACTAATCTTATAAGCAAAATACCTTATTTGAAAAAAAAATAAAAACACAATGGGGCTCCTCAGCCTGAGAATACCAGCCCCCAGCTGTTGGGCTTTATCATGGCTGAGTATCAAAATTGGAGGGACCGCACATCATTTTTTAAAAATTATTTAAATAATTGAAAAGAAAAAAAGCTACATGCGGCTCCTCTTATTTTCATACACAGCCAAGATAAGCGCATGGCTATTGGCTAGGGCTGCAGCCTGTAGACATATGCTTTACCTGTGCTGCTAACAATATATAAGGGAACCGCATTTTCAAAATGTATTTATTAATTCTACACCATGATTATAATGCTGACAGAGGGTGGGGGTGTAGCCACTCAAAAATGCCGGTGGGTGGGGAAAGCAGTGAATATGTATGAGGGATAATTATCGGCCCTGGATGTAGCGCTGCAGCTGCGGAGAGACTCAGTAAGTATGTACTGCTTTAACACTTTTGTTTCCTTTTTTTACAGTGACCAATCACAGCCATGCCAATACTTGACATGGCTGTGATGGGCAGGGAGAGGATGGTTTTTTGCCATCAGAATATTTACCGATCCTAGGCAAGATTGACGACTTTTGCGGTAAATGTTTGGATATCGGATCCCGATCCGATCTGGCCATAAATCGTATGATTTTACATTTTCCAATCTTTGCTGATCAGTATCACTCATTTCTACTACATGACTAGGCATGTAACATCACTCATTACCGTGCCTTTGCAGATCACGTCGGGCATCCTTTGGACAAGTGATGTTGTGACATCCCGTTGTACGCTGCTAAGGTATGGCCAACAGTGATGACAGGGACCTAGTCTCACTATAAGCTATGGCCTGGAGAGAAGTGACCAAAGAGGATGGGCATGATAAAGCAAAGGGAAAAGATGAGGCATGGAGGGCTGAATGGCGGGCTGTGGAGATGGTGAGCAGAAAAAAAGAGTATTGTTTTTTTGTTTTTTTTTTAAATTTCACGACTTGCCCGGCCTTTTATGGTTGTAATAACCATTTTGTTGAATATGCAAGGAGCAAAGGGGAAAAACAAATTATACGTTTTTGCAAAATTCCAGAAAAATTGAATTCCACTAAAATAAATTAGCGAATTTGTAGCAGGTTTCCATTCAATCTCTTTTTTTAAAATTAGATGTAGTAAAATATATATGAAAATAAGTCATAGTAGAGGCGCCAGCGTGGGCTCCTTCACTGCTCTGTGTATAGAGAGTGGCAGCTGTGACTACGTACAGACAGCTCACTCAGCATTACACGAGGCTGTCAGTCAGTGCGGGGAATAAAGTTAATTTCCTCCTGGCAGAGGGCCGTCACCGGGCAGGTTGAAAATGCTATTAACTTGCAGATTAACGCCATATCTGCAGATCAATAGTGTTTTTTTTTGCATGGGACAAGTTTTCTTTAATTAGGAGTCCCCTCTGGAATCTTAATCCCCAAATGAGAATATTTTCATATTAATTTACAAACATAGATCTTTTCCCACAAAACTATACATTAGTCATAGCTCTATCTGCCGCACACAGATCAGCTTTTTTCTAGTCTTATATACTCAACGTTTGTATAGTTCCTCACACAAAAATGATTATATTGATGTTATAGTGCCATCTTGTGGCAGAATAATATATTTTTACTTGCACTTTACATGGAAAATATAAAACCTAAATAGATACATGTATACGTTTCAACTGAATAGAAAAGTGATATGATATTTCTTGAAAAGCAAATGAACCTACAAAATATTTAACTCCTTGAAGGCCAAGTTATTTTGTGGCTTTTGTCTTGGGCATATATATTTTTAATTTTTACAACTAATTGACTGCATCACTACAGGTCACGTTTTGTGCAGGACAAGTTTCATTTTCTAGATGTATTATGTGGTGATGGTTATTATGGCACCACATACTTTACAAAACAAATTATATTTTGTGCAAGAAATATTGTCTAAACAAGCTATTAAGTTACTGTCAAATACATTGATAGTTGGTAGCTGCTTATTGCCGATGGCCAGAAGGGCTAAACCAGAGCCGTGCAAATTGCATCCCGCGGACTTCTGGCTGTTCTAGTCCGGCCCATGGACTGAGGCAGCCTTAGGGTTGAACACAGTGGTCCGCGGGCCATACCATGCCCACTGTCTATATCCCTGCTGTCTGCATCCTCAAGATGCAGACAGCAGAGATTCCACTAATCAACTTGAAGCACGGCAGACGCGATGATGTCACATCAATGCGTATGCTGGGCGGAGCGTCAAAGCAGCTAAGGGTGGAGCAGAGCAAGGAGAGTATGTGGTGTTTTTTTCATGTGTATGAGATGTTTATATGCATGTAAAGGGCTATGTTGCGGCTCAAAGTATATTGTAGGCTATATGGTGGCTGATGCTGTATTTAGGAGTCTATGTGGGGATCATATTGTACATAGGGAGGCTATGTGGGTGCTTAAAATGTATAAAGAAGGCTCATAAAGTATATAGGAGGCTATGTGAGTGTTCATGCTGTACATATGAGGCTGTGTAAGGTCTCATGCTGAATTTTGGAGGCTATGTGGGACTCAAAGTATATAGGAGGCTATGTGCGGGCTCATGGTGTATTTAGGAGGAGAAGTGGGAGGTCATGCATATTTAGCAGTCTATGTGAGGCTCAAACAATATAGGAGGCTCTAGGAGGCTCGTAAAGCATATAGAAGCTCATGTGGTATTTAGGAGGCTTTTTTGGGACTCCTACTGTATATATGAGACTATGTGGGGCTCATAATGTATATAAGAGATTACCGTGTGCTGTGTTGGGGCTAAAAATATATATGGGGTCTATGTGGGACTTATAATGAATATAGGAGGCTATGTGGGGACTCAAACTGTAAATATGAGGCTAAATAGGGCTCATCATATATATAAGGGCTATGTGTTGCTTATACTGTATTTAGAAGGCTATATGTGGGCTTATACTATATTTCGAAGACTGTTGATGCTCATACTCTATATAGGAGGCTATGTGGGGGCTCATAATGTATATAAGAGATTACCGTGAAGTGGTTATCAGGCAGTAATTAATTGATCAATAGATTAGCTAAATATCTCTTTTTTTCAAATAATCCTCAGCAGTCATGCAATGTTAAATTTTTAAATTTTTTCAATTTTTAAATTTTTCATATGGCTAATTGTGTTTTTCATTTCTTTATGTATTATTGAGCAGTTATGCTTATTCATATTTCTCTGAATTTGGTGTGCAGCTTTCACTTTATACACATCAAAACCCTGTCATGACCAGCCCAATCTCCAGACCTGAACCCCATTTAAAACCTTTGGAATGTAATCAAAAGTCAGATGGATAGTCACAAGCCATCAACAAAGAACTTCTTACATTTTTGCTCCAGGAGTGGCGTAAGGTCACCCAAAAGCAGTGAGAAAGACTGGTGGAAAGCATGCCAAGACGCATGAAAGCTGTGATTACAAATCATGGTTATTCCACAAAATATTGATTTCTGAACTCTTCCGGACTTAGGCCGGCGTCACACGCTACGATATATCGGGTAATATGTCGTCGGGGTCACGGATTCCGTGACACACATCCGGCATCGTTAGAGATATCATAGCGTGTGACAGCTACGAATGACTGTGAACGAGCAAAAATACTCACCTTATCGTTGCTCGTTGACACATCGTTCATTTTCATAAAGTCGTTCCTCTTGTGCACCGGTTGTTCGTCGTTCCCGAGGCAGCACACATCGCTCCATGTGACACCCCAGGAACAACAAACACAGCTTACCTGTGTCCCGCCGGCAATGCGGAAGGAAGGAGGTGGGCGGGATGTTACGTCCCGCTCATCTCCGCCCCTCTGCTTCTATTGGGCGGCCACTGTGTGACGTTGCTGTGACGCCGAACGTCCCTCCCCCTTCAAGAAGAGGATGTTCGCTGCCCACAGCGAGGTCATTCGGGAGATAAGTACGTGTGACAGGGGGTTAATGACATTGTGTGCCATGGGCAACGAACTGCCCATGACGCACAAACGACGGGGGTGAGTGCGATCGCTCATGCGATCGCACGATATATTGACCCGTGTAACGCCGGCCTTGAAACATTAGTATTGTTGTTTCTAAATGATTATGAACTTGTTTTCTTTGCATTATTTGAGGTCTGAAAGCAATGCATTGTTTTGTTATTTTGACCATTTCTCATTTTCAGAAAATAAATACACAAGTTTTTGCTTGAAAATTTGGAGACATATTGTCAGTAGTTTATAAAATAAAAGAACAATTTACATTTTCCTCAAAAATATATATAGAGAGAAAAATCAGAAATTCTGAAAATTTGGAAGTGGTCTCTTAATTTTTGCCAGAGTTGTATATCACATGAGAAGATGATGGGGCTGGTGCATATATTGTACATCAGATAGAAAACACTGGGGCAGGTGTATATACATCAGATAGCAGATGCTGAGGCAGGTGTATATCCATTAGATAGCAGACGCTAAGGCTGGTATATAAACATCAGATAGATGCTGGGGCTGGTGTATATACATCAGATAACAGATGCTGGGGCTGGTGTATATACATCAGATAGCAGACGCTGGGGATGGTATACAGCATATCCGTCAGATAGCAGATGCTGGGGCTGGTGTATATACATCAGATAGCAGACGCTGGGGATGGTATACAGCATATCCATCAGATAGCAGATGCTGGGGCTGGTGTATATACATCAAATATCAGAGGCTGGGGCTGGTGTATATACATCAGATAGCAGAGGCTGGGGCTGGTGTATATGCATCAGCTAGCAGACGCTAGGGTGGTGTATATCCATCAGATAGCTGATCCTGGGGCTAGTGTATATACATCAGATATCAGATTCTGGGGCTGGTGTATATACATCACATAGATGCTGGGGATGGTATATATCCATGAGACAGATGCTGAGGCTGGTGTATATACATTATATTGCAGATGCTGGTGTATATCCATTTGATGGCAGATGCTGGGGCTGGTAGATATAATCAAATATCAGAGGCTGGGCCAGGTGTATATATATATATATATATATATATATATATATATATATATATATATATATATATATATATATATATATATATATATATATATATATATATATATATATATATATATATATATATATATATATATATATATATATATATATATATATATATATATATTATGGCACGGTGGCTCAGTGGTTAGCACTACACTAGGTTTGAATCCTACCAAGGACAATATCTGCAAGGAGTTTGTATGTTCTCCCCGTATCTGCGTGGGTTCTCCGGTTTCCTCCCACACTCCAAAGACATACAGATAGGGAATTTAGATTGTGAGCCCCAATGGGGACAGTGTTCCTGATGTATGTAAAGCGCTGTGGATTATGTTAGCGCTATATGAAAATAAAGATTTTTTTTTAATTTATATCAGATAAAAGACACTGGGGGTTAAGGGTTAGGCCCACCCTTGCATCTGAACCCGACACACTTATGTCCTTGTGATAACTGTTAAGTGTAATTGTAATGTGTAATGCTTTGTATAAAAACTGCCACCAGGTGGCAGTGCTACAGTACGATTGTCCTGGCACCTGGGTGGGAGGGGGAGGAGAACAGGGACTATATAAGAGAGAATCAGTGGGAGAGGGAGGAGGAAAATCCCCGGGAAGATGCATTAGTGATAACCTCCAAGTACAAGATTCTGACCTTATGGGTCACCCCCGCAATCATCGCACACCGGAATCGGTCCGGTTTGGAGAACCGTGTTCCTCAAGGAGAGGTGTATAGTCGGACGGTCGGGGGCCTGGAGTTGGTATCTACTGTCTTAAACTCAACGAATTCCACACTCATGGAAAGGTCAGTGCACCCTCAGGCAGAAGGGTATGTCTGTATGGCCTGGGCACAGTCGGGATAGTCTGTTCGGTGGCGGACCCTCCTGGTGCTAGTATGAAGTGTAGTCTGGAAGGAGAGGCCTGGAGTTGACATAGGGTACCCAAGTGCCATGACGTATCTAAAAGGGATAATTGGGTCTCCCATGTACAAAACCCTTCTTACCCACTCTACTTGAAATGAAGACATAACAACTTTTTATGGGCGAATGGCCACAGCTTTTATTTAAACGGTATACATGTATCACAACTTGCGGCTCGACATGCCACCCTCTTTTAACATAAACCGATACATGTATACCCTCCCAACTGACAAACAACCGATAGGTCCGTCCAAGAAGCCAATAATCATCCTTATCCCCTGGCCGTAACATACCACTGGCCCAGAGGACCACCTCGGCTGTGACCAACCAACCCAAGGTGTGGGGTAATAACGTTCCATCGTTAAAATACCCCTCCCCAGAACCTGCAGGACCTACGCCCACAAGTTCCCAATCCTGTCTGAAGCCACTACCCCTGAGTGACTTCATACTCCCCACCGACTATCGGTGCTCCCAGCCTCTAGGAACGGACCTATCCCCCCGCTGCGACAAACAAAGAAACCACCATATCAACCCTTTGATGTTATTTTTTTTTTTTTTTTTTTTTAAACTTTTAATTGTTTTTTTTTTTTTTTTTTTTTACATTAAGGGCGGGTGGGCGGGCCACACACGAAATGGCACCCACGGCAAAGAGGAGGTACTGCTAACGACTGCCCCTTATAAACCCCCCCTTTCTCTCCCCACCCCTTATGACCTCTGGCCCAATCCTCGCCGCTCACCAAACCACCAATCCCTTCATCCCTTACACAGCCCTATTCCCTCCACATTAACCCCTTCCTACCCTATACCCTCCCGATAGTCATGGGGCTCATTCACCCCTATGGGGCTCATTGCCCATCTTGACGTATCTAAAAGGGATAATTGGGTCTCCCATGTACAAAACCCTTCTTACCCACTCTACTTGAAATGAAGACATAACAACTTTTTATGGGCGAATGGCCACAGCTTTTATTTAAACGGTATACATGTATCACAACTTGCGGCTCGACATGCCACCCTCTTTTAACATAAACCGATACATGTATACCCTCCCAACTGACAAACAACCGATAGGTCCGTCCAAGAAGCCAATAATCATCCTTATCCCCTGGCCGTAACATACCACTGGCCCAGAGGACCACCTCGGCTGTGACCAACCAACCCAAGGTGTGGGGTAATAACGTTCCATCGTTAAAATACCCCTCCCCAGAACCTGCAGGACCTACGCCCACAAGTTCCCAATCCTGTCTGAAGCCACTACCCCTGAGTGACTTCATACTCCCCACCGACTATCGGTGCTCCCAGCCTCTAGGAACGGACCTATCCCCCCGCCACAGACCGGCCACGTGACCCCTTACGTGGCCCGGGCCCCCCACACCCCCAGGGCTTGCTCCAGACCATCCCGCAAACCAAGCATCCACAAGTCCAAGCCAATATCTGTGAGATGCACCCCATCTCTCCGCAAATATTGCCCTGACGACTCCTCCAATTCCTTATGTCGCACCACCAAGCCACCATTCCGCGTCACAAACCGGCCAATCGCCCTATTCAACTTAATACGTGCCCTATTAATCCGGTCAGCCGACCTCCCAAAACGCCAGTTCTCCCTAGCCACAATATCCGACCATACTATAATAATACCCGGGAACGCTCTCCACAGGTGCAGAAGATCCAACTTAATGTCCCTTTTTAATTCCCTCGCTGTCCGCACCCCTAGATCATTTCCACCCACATGCAAAATGAGAACATTAGGATCCTGGTCGATCCTGCTATAGTACGCCACCTCTGGCCGAACTCTCCCCCAGGTCATGCCCCGAATCCCGATCCATTTGACCCGTGCCTCCGTTCTCGCCACTCCAAGTTGCCGACCGTCGGAACGCACAGCCGCCCGCAACGCTCCCCAGTAAACAAAGGAATGCCCGAGAATCCACACCAGGCACACACCTAAAAAATATAAAACCAAGCATAAACAGCAACTGAACGAAAAAACCATGTCTCACAATAAACAGCTATTGACCCCCGTAATTCCAAACCAGCCGAATCACTCCCCCTCACCCCTCAGCAGGTGAGGCCTCACGTACAAACGGAACCTGGACGACTCCCATCTCCCAATACGCCGGATACAATCATCGCTCAAACCCCACCTGGCCGCCTCTGTCGCTGCCCCAATCCGAAAAGAGTGTGACCCATAGTCACCCGGCACCTCCCCCACTCGTGCCAACACAGTTTTGAAAACCGCAATAAACTGGAATCTGGACAATGCAGATCCATCCCTGTGTCTCAAGAAAACCCCAGGATAACCTCCCCTTATCTTCAAAAACTCTGTTACCTGCCCAACCGGGCACAATGGGTGTCCCGGAATCCCATACAAAACCACCAGGCGCCCGCGCCCCACCTGATCCGTTTTGGAAAAACGTAATCGACATTCCACTCGATCTACCCCAAGCGTTACGTCTCCCAATAACAACCCTCCTACTACCTGCTTCGCCGGGCTAACCAGCTCGCCAATCCGAAAGGCCCCGAAAAAGGCCAACACAAATGCCACTGCAAACAACCTCTGTTCGTAAGGGGATGCACACACGTCCCCCAAGCACCCCACTAAACGCACTAACAATGGAAGCGATATCGGCCGCCTAGAGTCCCGCGACCGCGCCCCTCTTCGAAAACCCTTCATGGCCTGCCGTACTAGAAAATCCTTCGTGGCATCCCGCACCCCTTGCAACTTGAATAAAAAGGCCAAAGCTGACAACCGGTAACTCATTACCGACACGGACCGCCCCGCTGAAAAATCGCCACTAATCACCGCCAAAACCCCCACCACTCGGCCATGATAACCCGGCTCCATGCCCTCCGACCTGCCTAACTCTTCCCACTCATTCCACACTGCCTGGTATCGGCACCAAGTAGCCTCAGACACCGATCTCCTAATGCCCTCCAAAGCTACACCAATGCTAGATCCCACAACCATTCCGGACATAGCGCTCCATCGTCGTCTGCTCCCGGCACCAGCCTTCTGAACCTGCGAAACTGAAACCGAGACAGCGCATCAGCCACCTCGTTCTGAACCCCCGGCACATGCCTCGCCACAACACAAATGTTCAGTGCCAAGCAACGGAGCACCAGATGCCTCAGATACCCCACCACCGGGGGAGATTTTGCTGACAACGAATTGATCGAATGAACCACCGCCATATTATCACAATGCATGCAAACCTTTTTTCCCGAAAATTCAGAGCCCCACAGCTCGAGCGCCACTATGATCGGGAACAATTCAAGCAAAGCCAAATTCTTTACCAACCCCTTCTCCTTCCACGCTTGTGGCCACTGTGCCACGCACCAATGAGTCTGAAAAATCGCTCCAAAACCCGTCGCCCCTGCCGCATCCGTAAACAGCTCAATCTGACTATTGGACATTGCCTTGCTCATCCACAGTGTCCTACCATTATACCTGTCTAAAAAGGAATCCCAAACCAGCAGATCCCCTTTCATCACCCTCGTCACTCTGACAAAATGATTCGGCGCTGTCACTCCAGCAGTCGCGCTCGCCAATCTCCTATTAAATATGCGCCCCATCGGCATGATGCGACAGGCGAAATTCAATTTTCCCAAGACTGACTGCAACTCCCTCAGCTTCACCTTTTTAGCCTGGTATAATGACCGCACTGACGCTTTCAAATCCACCAACTTCCCTTCCGGCAAGCGGCATTCCATCGCCATCGTGTCAATTTCTATGCCCAAAAAGCATAAAGCCGTCACTGGCCCTTCCGTTTTTTCCTTCGCCAAAGGAATACCCAAACTCTGCGCTATCCGCTGTAACGTAAACAACAACAATGAACAAACCGAAGACCTTGCCGGCCCGACACAAAGGAAATCGTCCAAGTAATGAATGACGGAGTGAACCCCCGCCACGTCCCGGACCACCCATTCCACGAAAGAACTAAATGCCTCGAAATAAGAACAAGAAATAGAACATCCCATGGGCAGGCATCGGTCCACATAATACTCCCCCTCCCACATACATCCCAACAGATGCTGACTGTCTGGATGCACTGGGAGCAAGCGAAAAGCTGCCTCCACATCCGCTTTTGCCATCAGGGCCCCACGCCCGGCCGCCCGCACCAAATCCAAAGCTCTGTCAAAAGAAACATAACAAACCGCTGACAGCTCCGGTGATATCCCATCATTCACCGACAACCCGGCCGGGTAGGATAAATGATGTATGAGCCGAAATTTCCTCGGCTCTTTTTTGGGAACCACCCCTAATGGCGAAATCCGAAGATTGGAAAATGGTGGGTCCTGAAACGGTCCCGCCATCCTCCCTAATTCAACCTCCTTGTCCAGCTTCTCTTTCACAACCTCTGGGTGTTCCCTTGCGGACCTTAAGTTACCTGGGCGAAACACTGGGGCCCCAGATTCAAACGGAATCCGAAAACCCTCAGTAAAACCCTTCCTCAATAACTCGGCCGCCCGCACATCCGGATACCTACTTAAATAGGGAAGCATCGCCTCTACCCTCACCGGCGTCCTCCCTTTTTCCAGCCCCCTCCCCAGGCTTACTTTTTCCTTTCTTAAAGCACCGGGACGACGGATGGGAACCTCCACATCCGGAACACTCGTGCTTGAAACGGCACGAGGCCCCGAATTTACACTGACCCTCATTGAATTGCCAGCAGGCTCCCTTTCTCTGACCCGCCGAGGACCCGTTGCTTGTACCCGAACCCCCGGCAGCCCCCCGAAAGGGCTGAGCCGGGGCTGTCATTAACCTCATCCACAAGGAGATGTCCTTGTGGTCCCATTTAAGTCCGGCCCGCAGAGCCTTGCGCTGCCGAAACTGTTCATCGTACCTCAACCACCCTAACCCGCCATACACTCTATACGCCTCCCCAATTGAATCCATATACCCGAAAAGTGCGGAACAATGTTCCGGCTCCTTTTCCCCAATGACACTGGCTAGGATCGCAAAGGCCTGTAACCAGTTGGTAAATGTCCTGGGAATAAGCCTATACCTCCTCTTTTCCTCATCCTCCTTCTCCTTTTTTGAATCGCTTGGCTTCACCTTATCCAAGTTAAATTTCTCAAGGGGAAGCAGGGAAAAAATTTCCACATACTCCCCTTTCCAGATTTTCTCCCTCACCTCCTTTTTCAAATGCACCCCCAACGGACTCTCGAAGCAAACGTATACCTCGCTCCGCGCCCTATCATCTAGCCGCACCACCTCATCCTCTTTCTCCTTCTCTTTTTCCCCATCCTTTACCGCGTCCGACCCGGCCGCAACCCCTGCCCCCTGCCCTGCTTCTGACGCCACTGCAGCTCCCTGCGTAGCAATACTCTGCGCCGCCACCCCCGGCGGCACGCCACCCGAGGGACCCACCCAAGCCCCCGCCGGCGAACCAGACCCACTAGTACCTGCTCGCTCAGCCGACAGCCCCTGCAGCACCCCCAATAACTGCCCCCAAAAATCTGCCCCCGGTAACGCCGCCGGCTCCCGAACCCCAGAGCCCTGCGCACTCACAGACACATAAGACCCTCCCCCCACACTACCCGCAACATTAAGCATACTCGTCGTTCTCTCACCAGGCTGCCTCTGAATCGGATCCGGAACAGCCGTATCATGATTCTCCGGACGCTCCATCCGTCTCGCTGCGTTGTCGCTTCCATCCTCGTCACCAGAGTCCGAATCGCCGCTGAGGACCTCAGGGGGGACCAGCAAGGGGACAGCCTGCAATTGGCGGCCGTCAACCCCCACGGTCACCGCACCCTGCTCCTCCACTCGCTTCCTGCTGGACCTTTTGCGTGTCGCCCGACGCGGCGTCCTGCCGCCGTCCACCCACGACGATCCCGAGGCCGACTCTTGCACTGCGGCTCCACATGCCGTCCCCACTGGTCTCCCACCCTGCCGACTGCAGGGCGGCCGTTCGCCCTCTGATAGCCGCTGAGTCCTCCCCCCAGCACGATCCTCGCTGGGGGGGACCGTCACCGCTGAACGCCCGCTGTCGCCCCGCCGATTGCCGGACCCCTCCTCCCCAGCCCTTCGGCTGGCGATCTGCAGCTCCTGTGCTGCACTGTCTGAGCGCCTCCCCTGCCGTCTGCAGGGAGTCCCCAACGGCATCGTCATCAGCTGAGCACCGCCCCCGGCCGGCACATCACCGGGGGCTGCTGTAAATCTGGTCCGGGGCCTTGCCGCCCGCGGACCGGAAGTAGGCCGCACATAAGCTCCGCCCACTTCCGGCCGGCGGGATCTCCGATGAGGATTCCTCCCGGAGGCCGGCGAAGCTCCTGCATGCTGGTGAGGGCTCCCCTGTCCCGGAGGGTCCCGCAAGGGGCTCCTAGATCTCGCTCCCCTCCCGCTGGGGGAGTAACGCTCCGGCGGCCGCGACCGCCGAGCACGCAGCACAGGTCCAGGTGCTGCCGCTGCAGCCACAGCTGAAGGCACCAGCGCTCCGTCCCCACAGGCCGCACGCAGCTGCTCCCGCACCACATCCACCCCCAGGACTTCGGAGGCTCCACGGACCCACTCCAACAGCGCGGCGAGGTCAGCCATTCTGGAACCGGCGATGCTGACCACACACGAAATGGCACCCACGGCAAAGAGGAGGTACTGCTAACGACTGCCCCTTATAAACCCCCCCTTTCTCTCCCCACCCCTTATGACCTCTGGCCCAATCCTCGCCGCTCACCAAACCACCAATCCCTTCATCCCTTACACAGCCCTATTCCCTCCACATTAACCCCTTCCTACCCTATACCCTCCCGATAGTCATGGGGCTCATTCACCCCTATGGGGCTCATTGCCCATCTGTAATATGTACTGTTGTTAAATTACGTGAATAATGAAAGAGTGGACGGAACCCCATGCAATAAGAACCGGTGTCGGCGAGATGTGGACCGAGATGCTGAAGATAAAGCAGAAATAAACTTGACCTGTTTAAGAAACAAGATTGAGTCTGGACTTTATTTTCTGAAGAAAAGTAAAAGTTTGTTGCCTGAACAGTTATAGAGTTTTCCTCTATGTGCTGCGGCAACAGGGAAGCGAGGGGTTAATGACAGGCTGTTGTGTGACCTGTTGTTCCCCCTGTACTCACAACTACAATCACTGCCTGCCCCGTGCTCTCCACCACAGTGTATATTAATCAGATAGTAGACACTGACAACTTCTGTTGCTGGATGGGATACTCTACCCCCTTTCTTTGGCAGCCGCACAACGGTACAACTTTTAGATGAGGGCCAGAAAGAGCATTTGCCACAGTGCATGGCAGGTGCTGCATCAAGTTGCCTCTCCGACTCTTCCTTCACTTCAACATCACACACAGTACAGTCTTGAGAGATGGCACCCCAATTGCCCTCATTTCCCCTCACGTCAGAACTCTCCAACCGGCCAACTGACTGTGGGGAACCACAGATTTTCACACATTCTTTTCTATGGGCATCAGAGGTCTGCTCCAAAGATTCTCAGACTGAAAAAGGGGAAAGCATGTGCACTGATGCCCAAAATCTTTGTCAGTTGGATCTAGCATCAGACAAAATAGGGTCTGAGCACAATCCAAACTCTCGTCACCAGACCTAAAGCCCCAGGGGTAGAGGTGATGACGATGATGATGATGAGACTTTGATACCTGAGGCGTAAAAATACTGTACTGTGCAGTAAGGGCAGGAAGAAAAGGAGGATGACTGACAGGGTGATGAGTAGGACGACAGAGAGAATGACAATGAGGTTGTAGATCCCACTTGGTGTGAACCCAGATGCACGCATCTAGGTAGCTCAGCAGAGGAAGTGACTGCCAAGACCCAACACCACCACGCCGTAAAAGTCCCATACAAAGAAAAACACACAACTTAAACAAAACTCCTTTAATGGATGGATGTCGATCACAGCCATTGTAAACATTAACTCTTAGAAAGACCATAAAAAGGCCAAACACAAACACTTGCAGCATAACACGCCGGACTCCCAGCTGATTAATCCTGCATCAGCAGGATATTAATCAGACATTGACTGCCAAGGAGGAGCATATTAACTAAGTTGGCCATGACGGATGACAACTCCTCCTTTGAAGCGGATGAACCGAGCATCCTGGCATGCAGGGTTCTGCGATAACGCTCGACGGCAGAAACCGAGCCCCCTGCCACACCACCTGTGGGATGACCTCTGACCATACCAGGACCAATTCGGAAAAGAAACCATAAAATTTGTCAATATCTGACCATATCATGGTAAGCAGAAAGTCCAGCCGGAAGGAGCAGAAATCATTCCCGCTGGCGTCAAAGACCAGGATAACAGGGCATGAGGCCACACACGAGATCCCCACCACCTCGGGTACAATCTGGGACCACGTTAAACCTTTGATGTCTCTCTAGGTGATGTTGATCCCTCTGAAACCGAGACCTCTGCCACCTGGCCGACAATCAGCTCGCTGATGTAATGAACCAGCAGGGGGAGCTGGAACACTAGGAGAGTGCTAGGTAGGAATTCTCCACTAGATGGCACTAGACTTAACAAACCAGCATGGGGAACTGGAGCACCAGAAGAGTGCAAGACAGAAAAACTCCACTAGAGAGAACTAGTCTTTCTAGTGGAACAGGTGGATGGTCGCACGGGCCGATGTCAGAGCCAGGAGGTCGATGATATACCAGGGGTCAGACAAAGACAGAGTCTAGGGAGAGCCAAGTCAGAAAACCAAGGGAGAATGTCAAAAACCAGGGAAGTGCGGAAAAACAGAGTTAATAACAAGCTGAAGTCGGGAGCCGGGAGAGCAGGTAATAGCAGGGAGTACAGGAAGATGGAACAACAGAGAAGGGAGGACAGGTGTCAGAGAGGAATGGAGGCTATCAAGATGGAAAGCATAGAGGATGGAAAGCCAGGATGGGAGGCAGAGAGAACGGATGTAGTCATGACGGGAGGCAGGATCAGAACTTACAGGGACCAGCAGCACACTGCAGAGCAGAATTATAACTGGCACCGAATGAACGGAAGTGCCCTGTAGATAAGGCTTTGTGATCCCGGTAATGAGGCATAGAGGGGAGACCCCTCCCCCAGGTCATGCTCCAGGGAACACTGACAGCCGGGGTCATGACAGCTGAGCAGCCAAAAAGATGTACGCGTGACCCAATATCCACACCTTCGGCCTGACACCTAGAAGAAACACATGTCAGAGAAGCAGCAAATCAGGCCTAACATATTTTGCAAAGCACGCCAAATGCCATCTGCCATCTGCCAATACGCTGAATTTCTGAGTTAGGCAGACCAGCTTGGGCTGCCTCAGTTGCGGCACCAATTCGAAAACAGTGCATGCCAAATTATCTGGGTAGTAGGCCCAGGTGCAACAAACCCTTACAAAGGAGGGCCAAAACCTGGTACCGTGTGAGGGGGGAACCCTCCTCGTGGCACAAAAAGGGAAAACTGCCGTGCCGTAAAGAAAGGTAACCCGAAGTAAAATTTAACGAGCAAACTGGCCCAGGGATACAGAGGAAGCCATAACCCCAACCTGACTGGGTCAGTTTTGGACTTGCGAACACGGATGCGAAGGCCTCCATCACAAAACGACACATCATCATGAGTCATGACACAAACCAATTGACTTCTGTTTAGACAAAGGGAGCAATTTCCCTATGCACAATGCCCCAAAAAATGTGAGGGCAAAGCCAGCATAACACAAGGCGGACTTGAAAGGGGAGGAGTAGATAGCCGAGCCGGAAGAAATCAACTGCTGGAGTAAGTGAAATTAAATAGGCCGTCTGCTCATCCAGCCCGTGAGGACTTGGTGAACAAAAAAACATTTGGCAACATCTGACCCACCCCGGAGACGAAAATTGAACACCAAACCTGAAAAACAAATGGAGCAAATAAGTCAGAGTGACATCAAGCCTGCAGGGATCGGAAGATGACACCAGCTTCCTTTCAGCAAAATAGGCCACTTCTCCCATGACTTACCGTATGCACGCCATATTGACTGTGCCACCAAAGATTGCACCAAAGGCTTCCAGCAGTTTCCAGAAAAAGGAAGGGCATAGATGACCCAACTGTAGGGCATTGGGGCACAAGTCCTGGAATTTCTGCCAATTAAAGTGGGAGAGAGAGTTAGCAGTAACATTAGCAACATATGACGAGCGTGAAACCTGATATTGAAAACCAAGCAGCGCAAAACTAAAAACCTTATCAGCTTAATAACAGGAAGGAACGACGAGGCCAAATGATTAATAGCATGCACTATGCAAATGTCTGACCAAAAGCAGATTTTCTTGTTGCCCTGGGAAGAGCCCCAGATGGAGACAACTGCACAACTGCAACTCTTTGGGAAAAGTTCCAAAAGCATGATATTCATAATGTGACCCGAAAGGCGCCAAGACTCAGGCCAGGGCTCTGCACACCACTCATTGTCAAGGATAGCTCCAAAGCCGGTATATGCAACCACATTTAGGAACAAGGAAATTTCCTCATTCGACATCTCAAGGGACTTGAAATAAATATTGCCTTTATAGGACAAGAGGAATTATTTGCAAACAAGTAAATCAGCGCGAACGGGAGAAGTCATACTGATTGTGTGGTGAGGCAAGTGAATTCCCATGGTGGACAGTGACAAGCGCCTGGAAAAAATTCGGCCCATAGGCATAACGCGACATGCAAAAACAAGTAGACCTAATAGAGACTGCATCTGGTGTATAGTAATGCTGCAAACAAAATAAAACCCTAGAATCAGGGACAACAGCTTTGACTTTTTATCCTGTGGAAGGCAGAAGACTAAAGTCACCAAATCTATTTCAATACCTAAGAAGGACTATGTGGGCCATGTGGGCCAACAAAGATGAAATCATTGAGATAATGAATTATGGAACAAACCCCTTTTCATGCCTGATGACCCATTCCAAGAACGAACTAAAAAGCTCAAAATGTTTGGAGGAGATGGAACAACCCATGGGGAGGCAGGTATCAGAGTACTAGCTATCCTTTACAAACCCCAAAAGGTGATGACAGCAAGGGTGAACACGGAGGAGTCAGAAAGAAGACTCAATGTCCGTCTTGGCCATAAAGGCCCCAGGGTCGGCATCACGGGCTAAGGAGACCCCCATCAAAGAAAACATGTGATGGACAAGTCAAGCTCTGAAATACCATCATTCACAAAACAACCCTTGGGGTAGGAAAGATGATGGATCATTCGAAACTTCCCCGACTCTTTCTTTGGCACAAGTCTCAAAGGGGAAACGAGGAGGTTAGTAAAGGGTGGAACTGAAAAGGGGCCCACTATCCTGCCTAACGAAACCTCTTCTGTAATTTGTCAAAGAGGGTCAGGGGAATCCCTGGCAGATTTAAGGTTAGCCGCAAACATTGGATGTCTAGAAAAATGGAAGGGGTTGAAAAACCCATAGGTAAAACCAAAGCATAACTGTGATGCCGCCGCTTTATTGGGGTACTGGGTGAGCCACGGTTAAATAGTGGACATGCTTACCTGGGTCTTTGGGATCAACCTGGGAAGGTTGTTTAGCTGGAAACATAGCTGAGGGGCGGGGGTATTCAACTGCTGAGTGGGGGCCTCCGCAGGTAGAGCACTAATGCTTATTCTTACAGAGGACGAAAAAACAAGTGTCACTTATTGTAGAGCCAGCAGGAACCCAGTCTTCAGACGGCCGCAAGCCTGCTACCGGAGGTGGGACCAGTGGCCATAGAATGAAAGAGAGTTGTGTTCTTTTGCACTAGCATAAGATGGAGACAGAAATTCGTGGCTTTTACGCCTCAGCCTAAATGAGGCTGGAGTGCCAGGCGTCTCATGAATTCTGCGTCATATTTCCACCAAGCTATGCCACCGTGGGACTTAGAATTATGAACAGTGTCAAAGTATATAAACATCTCTGAACAACATTAGGGGTGACAATGGCCCATAATGCAACCCATGAAAGAAAAAGCCTGAATCCAGTTGTTCATAGTCCTGGTAACTTTTTGCCTGCGCTCAAACCGCTTGTCATTGGCACTGCGCTCCTTATCAATTGTGTGCTGGTCAATAAAGACCAGAGACCAGATATCAATGTAACCTTTGGCCCAAATCTTAAGGGCACTTTACACGCTGCAATATCACTTTCGATATCGCTAGCGAGTGTACCCGCCCCCGTCGGTTGTGCGTCATGGGCAAATCGCTGCCCGTGGCACACAACCTCGCTTACACCCATCACACGGACTTACCTTCCCTGCGACGTTACTGTGGCCAGCGAACCACCTCCTTTCTAAGGGGGCTGTTTGTGCGGCGTCACAGCGACGTCACACGACAGCCGTCCAATAGAAGCGGAGGGGCGGAGATGAGCGACCGGAAGATCCCGCCCACCTCTTTTCTTCCTCATTGCCGGTGATCGCAGGTAAGGAGATGTTCCTCATTCCTGCGGTGTCACACATAGCGATGTGTGATACCGCAGAAATGACGAACAAGCAGCGTCATGCACCACCAACGATATTATGAAAAGGAGTGACGTGTCAACGATCAACGATTTTTGACGTTTTTGCGATCGTTGATCGTCGCTCCTAGGTGTCACACGCTGCGATGTCACTAACGACGCCGGATGTGCGTCACTAATGATGTGACCCCGACGATATATCGTCGCAGCGTGTAAAGCACCCTTTAAGGCTGCTTTACACGGTACGACCGATTGTGCAATTTCACAATCGATCGTACCCGCCCCTGTCCTTTTTGTGTCACGGGCAAATCGCTGCCTGTGTCGCACAAAGTCAGTAACCCCCGTCACACGTACTTACTGTGAGGTAGCACGGTCGGCTGCGCAGCAGAAGAGACGGGATCCAGGCATCAAGGTTCACAGCACACGGTTTTAATGTCCAAACAAAAAGTCCATAACAAAATACATGTGCCTCTCCAGCAGAGGGCTCAGGAAGTTCTGGTCACTTCCCCCACACCCGGCACACCTGCCCTCGGTCCTGATTCTATTTAACCCTTCCTTCAGCCTGTAGGGAAACAGCATTAACCCTAGAGTGGTTTTACTTTCTATCATGGAGTGAGCACAACCGGGGCGAGACATACCGGCCGTCATAGATAACCCCGGTCACAGTCTCACATACCCCCCCCCTCAGTTCAAGCGTGCGGGGTTGAACTCCCGCCATCAAACACGGGCCGCGGGACAAGGCATCGGCGTTGCCCTGAAACCTACCGGCCCGGTGTTCAACCGTAAACCGGAAGTTTTGCAGAGAAAGGAACCACCGGGTAACCCGGGCATTCCGTTCCTTGGCGGACCTCATCCAGACCAGTGGAGAGTGATCCGTCACCAAGCGAAACTGCCGTCCCAGCAGGTAATAGCGTAGGGACTCCAAGGCCCACTTGATCGCCAGGCACTCCTTCTCCACTACGCTATAATTCCGCTCGGGAGGGGTGAGCTTCCTACTCAAGAAGGTGACGGGATGTTCCTCCCCCTGAACCACCTGAGACAGCACTGCCCCCAGGCCGATCTCCGAGGCGTCAGTCTGTACTATGAACTCCTTCCGGAAATCAGGGTTGACCAGAACGGGCTGTCCGCACAGGACCTCCTTCAGGGCCCGGAAGGAGTCCTCGGCCTGCGGAGTCCAGCGCACCATGACGGACTTCTTGCCTTTGAGAAGGTCCGTCAAGGGGGCTGATAGTCCCGCAAAATCCTTTACAAACCTCCTGTAGTACCCCACGATACCCAGGAAGGCCCTAACCTGCTTCGTGGTCAGGGGTCTAGGCCACTTCTGGATCGCCTCAACCTTGTTAATTTGGGGCTTAATTACTCCTTGGCCTATCACGTAGCCCAAGTAGCGGGCTTCCGTGAGTCCCAATGCACATTTCTTGGGATTGGCTGTCAATCCGGCTGTTCAAAGCGCGTCCACCACCGCTTGTACCTGTTCCAAGTGGGTCTGCCAATCGGAGCTGTAAATAATGATGTCATCCAGGTACGCTGATGCATACGCCTGGTGGGGTTCCAGCACTAAGTCCATCAACCTCTGGAACGTGGCCGGAGTGCCATGTAACCCAAAAGGCAAGACAACATAGTGGAAGAGACCCTCCGGCGTAACAAAAGCGGTTTTCTCCTTGGCGGACTCCGTTAGTGGCACCTGCCAGTACCCTTTGGTCAGGTCGAGCGTGGTAAAATATCGCGCCTGTCCCAGCCTATCAATCAGCTCATCCACCCGGGGCATGGGGTAGAGATCGAACTTGGATATTTCGTTCAATCTCCTAAAGTCATTGCAGAACCTTAAGGAGCCATCGGGTTTTGGTATCAGGACAATCGGACTAGCCCATTCACTCCGGGATTTTTCGATGACCCCCAGGCGTAACATTGTCTTTACTTCCTCCGATATGGCTTGTCGTCGAGCCTCCGGTACCCGGTATGACTTCAGGCGTACCTTCAGGTGGGGCTCGGTGACAATATCATGTCGTATCAGACTGGTCCTACCGGGCAGCTCGGAGAAGACATCGGGGTTCTGCTGAACCAACCGTCTGGCCTCTCGCCTCTGTTGCTTGGTGAGGGCTTCTCCAATCCTTACTTCCGGTTCGTCCTCTCCGGAGGTCGCTGGAGCCGGATGTGAACGACCCGAAGAGGAGGGAGGTGGGGAAAAAACAGCCATCAGGCTTTCCCGTTCCTGCCAAGGTTTTAATAGGTTGACATGGTATATTTGTTCAGGTTTCCGCCTACCGGGCTGCAATACTTTATAGTTAACTACCCCTACTCTTTCCTTTATCTCGTAGGGGCCTTGCCACTGAGCCAGGAATTTGCTCTCCGCCGTGGGGATCAATACCAACACCCGATCCCCGGGTTTAAAGGTCCGCACGGTGGCTTGTCTATTGTAGCGGCCGCTTTGCGCGGCCTGAGCCTCCTGTAAATGCTCCTTCACAATTGGCATGACCGCGCTTATGCGGTTCTGCATACCCAAAATGTGTTCAATCACACTTTTATGGGGGGTGGGCTCTTGTTCCCATGTTTCCTTTGCCAGGTCCAACAATCCCCGGGGATGTCGCCCATATAACAATTCAAAAGGCGAAAACCCCGTGGATGCCTGTGGCACCTCACGGATGGCAAACATCAAATAGGGAAGCATCATATCCCAGTCTTTCCCGGCTTTTGAAATCACCCTTCTTAGCATGGTTTTCAGGGTTTTATTGAAACGCTCGACTAAACCGTCCGTTTGAGGATGATACACAGACGTACGCAACTGCTTGATCTGGAGTAGCCGGCATAGCTCTTTGGTCACTTTAGACATGAATGGGGTCCCCTGATCCGTAAGAATCTCCTTGGGCAATCCCACCCGGCAGAACACAGCAAACAACTCCCGAGCTATAAGCTTTGCTGCAGTATGTCTGAGAGGTATCGCCTCGGGATACCGGGTGGCATAGTCAACGATCACTAGGATGTGTTGGTGCCCTCGAGCGGACTTTACGAGGGGCCCCACCAGATCCATCCCTATCCGTTCAAAAGGGACTTCTATAATGGGTAACGGTACCAACGGACTGCGAAAATGGGTCAGGGGTGCAGTAAGCTGACACTCCGGGCAGGTTTCGCAGAACCGTTTTACCTCCCCAAAGACCCCGGGCCAATAGAACCTTTGCAATATTCGCTCCTGCGTTTTCTTGACCCCTAGGTGGCCACTCATCAGGTGTTTATGAGCCAAGTCGAGGACCCGCCGGCGATGCGGCTGGGGCACCACCAACTGTTCTACCCCTACGCCCCGTATTTCATCTACCCGGTAGAGTAAATCCTGCTTAAGAGCGAAATGGGGGTACCTTACCTGGGCACCGGGCAGCTGTGCCACCCCGTCAACTACTGTCACCCGACTCCGGGCATGTATTAACGTAGGGTCCTGGAGTTGGGCTGTCCCAAACGTATCCGGGGACGCCTCCAACTCCGGGATGGGCTCGACCGTCTCAGCCTCTCCTGCCAATACCTCTAGGGGCGACCTATCGGGTTCACACTCTGTCCCTATCATGGTGACCCCTACGGCAGATGTCCCGGATTCAGGATTGTAGGGCTCAGGTCCCGGACCGACCAATATCTGAGGGGACTTAGGGGGTCCCCTCCATAAAGTCCAAAAATAGGGCAGATCTCTTCCTAGGATCACGTCATAAGGAAGAGTGTTAAGAAGTCCCACCTCATGTTGCACCTGACCGCAAGGTGCTGTGATGGTGACAATCCCCGTGGGATAGTCGCGGCGGTCCCCATGTATGCAAACCACCCCCACGGTGCGTCCTGTGGCCTTTACTTTAGCTCTCAAGGTGGATCGCACAAGGGTCACTAAGCTTCCGGAATCCAACAATCCTGTAACCGGACATCTATTCACCTGTATTTGGCACAAGTGGGGCTCCGTCTCTGGGGAGACCAGGTCAGCGGTACACACCACCTGAGCATACATTGAACCCCGCCGGGTAACCCCACAATCCATGGGCTCCGTGGTGAGTGGACACTGGGCTTCCATATGTCCCACCCGCTGGCACCGCCAACATCTAATGGGGACGGAAACCCCCTTGACGGGTTGTCGTTTAGGGTACAGAACCTTCCGGACCACAGGAATGGCGGCCGCGGCCTCAGACGGGACGGTAGGGGACTCCTGTACCGTTGTCAGCGGTGGGTCCTTGGCCCTAGGCTTAGAGGGGCCGGACCGACGGGCGGTACGCAAAGTCTCAGTGTCCCGTATCAAGTCCTGCGTAGCCACATGCCGCTCTACCAGGGACACTAATTGGTCCAGGGTACTCGGGTCACCCTGTCCGACCCACCGTTGAACGGTGACGGGTAAAGTGCGCACAAAACGATCCACTACTACCCTTTCCACCATTTGCGCCGGGCTCAGAGTGTCAGGCTGCAACCACTTTTTTACAAGATGCAACAAGTCATAGGCCTGGGAGCGTACGGGTTTGGCTTCCTCATAGAACCACTGATTTACCCGCTGAGCCCGTACATAGGTATTCACCCCCAACCGAGCCAGTATTTCGGCTTTCAGGGTCACATAGTCAATGGCGTCCACGGCACAGAGGTCCAGGTACGCTTTTTGGGGTTCCCCCGTCAGATAGGGCGACAATACCTCAGCCCACTGCGGGGTCGGCAGCTTTTCCCGCTCGGCCACCCGCTCAAACACCGCCAGGAACGCTTCCACATCATCACCCGGGGTCATCTTTTGCAACGCTTGTCTCACCGCTTTCCGGACGCTGCCGTCGTCACCCGGTCCCGGGGTTGTTGCTGCCGGTCCGGCACGGATCGACTTGGCCAGGAGAACCATCTGTTCTTGGTGCCTTTTTTCCTGCAATTGCAAGGCTTGCTGCTGACGTGCATTGGCCTGCTCCATCTGTTCTTGGTGCCTTTTGTCCTGCACTTGCAAGGATTGCTGCTGACGTGCATTGGCCTGATCCATCTGTTCTTGGAATTTTTTTTCCTGCACTTGCAAGGATTGGAGCAGGTGTGCATTGGTCTGTTGCTGCTGTGCATTAGCCTGTTGCTGCTGTGCATTAGCCTGTTGCTGCTGTGCATTAGCCTGAGCCAAATGCTTTAGTATGTCCTCCATGGCGTCGCCGGGTTTGGGCTGTAGTATAGCCGCTCGAATCCAGGACATGCGCAGCTGGGTCACCAGGGATGGATGCTACACCTCACCGGCTGTCATGCCCGCCGATTCTCCACCATATGTGAGGTAGCACGGTCGGCTGCGCAGCAGAAGACACGGGATCCAGGCATCAAGGTTCACAGCACACGGTTTTAATGTCCAAACAAAAAGTCCATAACAAAATACATGTGCCTCTCCAGCAGAGGGCTCAGGAAGTTCTGGTCACTTCCCCCACACCCGGCACACCTGCCCTCGGTCCTGATTCTATTTAACCCTTCCTTCAGCCTGTAGGGAAACAGCATTAACCCTAGAGTGGTTTTACTTTCTATCATGGAGTGAGCACAACCGGGGCGAGACATACCGGCCGTCATAGATAACCCCGGTCACAGTCTCACATTACCTTTCGTGCGACCACACTGTGGGCGGCGAACGTCCACTTCCTGGAGTGGGAGGGACGTTCGGCATCACAGCGACGTCACACGGCCGCCGGCCAATGGAAGCGGAGGGGCGGAGATGAGCGGGACGTAAACATCCCGCCCACCTCCTTCCTTCACATAGCCGGCGGTTGCCGCGTGACGCAGGTGAGCTGCTGTTCATCGTTCCCGGGGTGTCACACGGAGCGACGTGTGCTACCCTGGAAACGATGAACAACTAAATTAAACGATATTATGGAACCTAGTGAGCAGTACATGACTCATGATTTGTGAGCGATACTGCGTCGCTAGGAGGTGTCACACAGGCCATGCGTGCGTCACAAAAACCATGACCCCGACGATCTATCGCATGATAGATTGTCTGGTGTAAAGGAGCCTTTAGTCTTCCAAATGACAACCATCCTCATCCAAATGAGAACAAAGAGGAGAAATCCCATAGAAAGAGACATCTTTATGTATGCTAGTGTGGACGGCCTGTGGCTCTTTTTCTTTTTGTGATGGTGGAAGGTTCTGGGCCAAAATTGCCGGATTTACATTAACCTACCTGGCCACAGGAAAGGGCGCAACACTGGAAAACTGATTCACTAAAGCCTTTAAAGGCGTTCACAGGCACCTTGTGCAGCTGGAGCAACTGGGACTGAGACTTGTTGAATGGGCTCCATGGCGGGTCCACAATGGCGTCTGGACCTGTGGTGCGAACGTCTGCGAGAATTCACCAATGATTCAGACGTCTCTTCTGTCAATGATGAGAGGATGGTTGACCTTAGGGAGATCAGCATCCAACACTGCGGAGACACCATCACGTGTTTCTCAACGCTCTGATTATAGAGCAATGCCCCCTGGGAAATATTCAAAACAAGAAAACCTGCGGAGACACCATCACATGTTTCTCAACGCTGGCAGGAAACTAGCCAGGTCTTTCACCGGGAAGGAACAACCACGGGAAGGGCAGTCTCCAGTCAAGGAGACCACCTATGCCAAACATGGTATCCATCCACAGACAGCTGTTTCGGGGTACTTGCCCCTCATCAGTGTGGAGTAGGAAACTGGCTAGTGGGAGCAATGCCTAGTAGAAGACTACATAAGCAAGGATGGTTGACCTTAGGGAGATCAACATCCAACACCGCGGAGACACCATCACGTGTTTCTCAACACAGTGATTCTAGAGCAATGCTCCCTGGGAAATATTCCAAACAAGAAAGCCTGCGGATACACCATCACATGTTTCTCAACGCTGGCAGGAAACTAGCCAGGTCTTACACCGGGAAGGAACAACCACAGGAAGGGCAGTCTCCAGTCAAGGAGACCACCTATGCCAAACATGGTATCCATCCACAGACAGCTGTTTCGGGGTATTTGCCCCTCATCAGTGTGGAGTAGAAAACTGGCTAGTGGGGAGCAATGCCTAGTAGAAGACTACATAAGCAAGGATGGTTGACCTTAGGGAGATCAACATCCAACACCGCGGAGACACCATCACGTGTTTCTCAACACAGTGATTCTAGAGCAATGCTCCCTGGGAAATATTCAAAACAAGAAAGCCTACGGAGACACGATCACATGTTTCTCAACGCTGGCAGGAAACTAGCCAGGTCTTGCACCGGGAAGGAGCAACCACGGGAAGGGCAGTCTTCAGTCAAGGAAACCACCTATGCCAAACATGGTATCCATCCACAGACAGCTGTTTCGGGGTATTTGCTCCTCATCTGTGTGGAGTAGGAAACTGGCTAGTAGGAGCAATGTCTAGTAAAAGACTACATAAGCAAGGATGGTTGACCTTAGGGAGATCAACATCCAACACTGCGGAGACACCATCACGTGTTTCTCAATGCAGTGATTCTAGAGCAATGCCCTCTGGGAAATATTCAAAACAAGAAAGCCTGCAGAGACACCATCACATGTTTCTCAATGCTGGCAGGAAAGTAGCCAGGTCTTTTACTGGGAAGGAACAACCACGGGAAGGGTAGTCTCCAGTCAAGGAGACCACCTATGCCAAACCTGGTATCGATCCACAGACAGCTGTTTCGGGGTATTTGCCCCTCATCAGTGTGGAGTAGGAAACTGGCTAGTGGGAGCAATGCCTAGTAGAAGACTACATAAGCAAGGATGGTTGACCTTAGGGAGATCAACATCCAACACCACGGAGACACCATCACGTGTTTCTCAACGCAGTGATTCTAGAGCAATGCCCCCTGGGAAATCTTCAAAACAAGAAAGCCTGTGGAGACACCATCACATTGTTCTCAACGCTGGCAGGAAACTAGCCAGGTCTTTCACTGGGAAGGAACAACCACGGGAAGGGCAATCTCCAGTCAAGGAGACCCCCTATGCCAAACATGGTATCCATCCACAGACAGCTGTTTCAGGGTAATTGCCCCTCATCAATGTGGAGTAGGAAACTGGCTAGTGGGAGCAATGCCTAGTAGAAGACTACATAAGCAAGGATGGTTGACCTTAGGGAGATCAACATCCAACACCGCGGAGACACCATCACGTGTTTCTCGACACAGTGATTTTAGAGCAATGCCCCATGGAAAATATTCCAAACAAGAAAGCCTGCTGAGACACCATCACATGTTTCTCAACGCGGGCAGGAAACTAACCAGGTCTTTCACCGGGAAGGAACAACCACGGGAAGGGCAGTCTTCAGTCAAGGAGACCACCTATGCCAAACATGGTATCCATCCACAGACAGCTGTTTCGGGGTATTTGCTCCTCATCTGTGTGGAGTAGGAAACTGGCTAGTGGGAGCAATGTCTAGTAAAAGACTACATAAGCAAGGATGGTTGACCTTAGGGAGATCAACATCCAACACTGCGGAGACACCATCACGTGTTTCTCAACGCAGGGATTCTAGAGCAATGCCCTCTGGGAAATATTCAAAACAAGAAAGCCTGCAGAGACACCATCACATTGTTCTCAACGCTGGCAGGAAACTAGCCAGGTCTTTCACCGGGAAGGAACAACCACGGGAAGGGTAGTCTCCAGTCAAGGAGACCACCTATGCCAAACTAGTGGGAGCAATGCCTAGAATCACTGCGTTGAGAAACACATGATGGTGTCTCTGCGGTGTTGGATGTTGATGGATACTATGTTTGGCATAGGTGGTCTCCTTGACTGGAGATTGCCCTTCCCGTGGTTGTTCCTTCTCGGTGAAAGAGCTGGCTAATTTACTGCCAGCGTTGAGAAACATGTGATGGTGTCTGCGCAGGCTTTCTTGTTTTGAATGATGGGGTCTTTGTGAACGGCTTTTCTGTCTGGAAGATCTCGAGGTGTGAGAGGAATAACCGCTGCATACAAGCATGATAGTGCTTGCTCATACTACTTTTTATGGGTAAGTAGCAAATGAGAATGGTAGTGCTTGCTCATACTACTTATTACGAGTACCGAGCACACGAGCGTAGCAGTGCTCGCTCATCACTACTTTTTATGAGTACCGAGCACCTGAGCATGGTAGTGCTCGCTCATTACTATTAAGGATTTGTCTCAATATCACAATTCTGGACAGCCCCTTTAACAACATTTGCGCATCACACAAAGCAGGCAATCTTACCTCTCCAACATATGATTTTGCACTGGCAAAGATTTGACGTTCAGCATAAAGCTATGCGATTAATAGTAAAATTCCTTGCCCTGGCTGTAAACGCTGTTCTGTGATATTCTTGCAAAATCTTAGTAATGTATTTGTCGTGCACTTGTTATTGTTTTGGCGTGAAGCGTTTCTCTATACACTCAGAGTAAATCACCAGCAATAGTCATGATTTAACAAGTCTTGTGATCCTTGCCAGGAAAATGAATGTGCAGTTCCTAATCAGCAGAACTGCAGCTTCCTGCCAGATAACTTGTTCTTCACAATATCACAAGTAAAATATGGACCAAATTCAGGGGCGTTGCATAGACAGAGTCAGCCCATCACTCTGCCATTGGCTTTCGTAG
The DNA here is from genome assembly GCF_048569485.1 of Anomaloglossus baeobatrachus. Taxonomy (NCBI): domain Eukaryota; kingdom Metazoa; phylum Chordata; class Amphibia; order Anura; family Aromobatidae; genus Anomaloglossus; species Anomaloglossus baeobatrachus. The sequence goes on along the minus strand of NC_134358.1, from coordinate 293,144,592 downwards.
CAAAACAAAAGAAGGTAATGAGTGAAAATACAAGTAGGAAGTTCGCTCCCTGCCCCTATTATGCTGCACTGTAGGAGACGGCTGAGCTCGATTTCATAACTTGGTAACTGAAGTAAGAACTTCATCCTGACTTGCTGAGAACGTCTGTGTATATTTAGCAATCACTATCATTGTGACATGGCGATGGCTGGTGAGGTGGACAATCACCACGGAGAGATGCCCTCCCGCCGCCTTCACACTGTGCCAGGCTCTCCAGCCCAGCAACACCTCCATTCCCATCTGTCAAGCACATCAACAGGTGAGCACCCACCACCCCTGCTATCCAAATACAGCTACGTGATATTGTACACAGCACGTGTATAGAGTTTACAAAACTTCAGAGACAGACTTCATTTACAACAGAGACTACAGAGATAGTCTTAACATACAGCAGAGACACTTCATATACAACAGAGACTACAGAGATAGTCTTAAGATACAGTAGAGACAGACTTCATATTCAACACAGACTACAGAGATAGTCTTAAGATACGGCAGAGACAAACTTCATTTACAACAGAGACTACCGAGATAGTCTTCACGTTCGTCAGAGAAAGCGTTAACATACAAAAGAGACCGACTTCGTATATAGCAGAGACAGACTTCGTATAGAGCAGAGACTACAGAGACAGCATTCATATACAGCAGAGACAGACTTTATATACAACAGAGGCAACAGAGAGTTTTAACATACAAAAGAGACAGTCTTCATATACAGCAAAAACAGTCTTCACAAACCGTAGAGGCAGACTTCACATACAGTATAATCAGTCTTCATATGCAGTAGAGATAGTCTCCACATAGAACAGAGACAGACTTCACATAGAACAGAGACAGACTTCACATACAGCAGGGACAGTCTTCAAATCCAGCAGAGACAGTCTTCACATGGAACAGAAATAGTCTTCACATACCACTGAGACAGTCTTCAAATAGACTAGAGACAGTCTTCACATAGAACAGAGACAGTCTTCACAAACAGCAGACACAGACTTCAAATACAGCAGAGACAGTCTTCACATACAGCAGGGACAGTCTTCACATACAGCAGAGACAGTCTTCACATAAAGCAGAGACAGTCTTCACATACAGCAGACAGTCTTCACATAAAACAGATACAGTCTTCACATAAAGCAGAGACAGTCTCACATAAAGCAGAGACAGTCTTCACATAAAGCAGAGACAGTCTCACATAAAGCAGAGACAGTCTTCACATAAAGCAAAGACAGTTTTCCATACAGCAGAGACAGACTTCACATACAGCAGAGACAGTCTTCACATACAGTAGAATCAGTCTTCATATACAGTAGAGATAGTCTCCACATAGAACAGAGACAGACTTCACATGCAGCAGAGACAGTCTTCACATACAACAGAGACAGTCTTCACCTACAGTAGAATCAGTCTTCATATACAGTAGAGACAGTCTTCAAATACAGCAGAGACAGTCTTCACATGGAACAGAAATAGTCTTCACATACCACAGAGACAGTCTTCAAATAGACTAGAGACAGTCTTCACATAGAACAGAGACAGTCTTCACAAACAGCAGACACAGACTTCAAATACAGCAGAGACAGTCTTCACATACAGCAGAAACAGTCTTCACATACAGCAGAAACAGTCTTCACATACAGCAGAGAAAGTCTTCACATACAGCAGAGACAGTCTTCTTCACATACAGTAGAGAAAGTCTTCACATACAGCAGAGACAATCTTCTTCACATACAGTAGAGAAAGTCTTCACATACAGCAGAGACAGTCTTCTTCACATACAGTAGAGAAAGTCTTCACATACAGCAGAGACAATCTTCTTCACATACAGTAGAGAAAGTCTTCACATACAGCAGAGACAGTCTTTATGCACAGCACAAACAGACTTCAACTAGAAAATAAAAAACTAAGAGTTCAGATGTTTATGTTTAATAAACTTTAGCATTAGTTTCGCACCATTCTTTGGTCTTACAAAAACTGTAAAAACATAACGTATGCCATTTCCCTACCTAGAATATTTACTGCTGATTTTGCTACTACATATGAAATTGTATTATTCAAGGTTCTAAAATATAAGAACAAAAGAATTGTTATAGTAAAATGACATTAACTTAATATTTAATAAATAGATCCATAACCTGAGTCCTATAATTCCCAATAGTGAAACCCTTCCCTGCCCCACCCAAGCTCCAGGATTACTTTAGAGTAGGCCATAAATTGCATGATTATAATAGTGGTAGCGGGGGCACGTGGTCTTGGGCCACCATTATTGATAGTAGATCAATGTTAGTTATTATCTAGACTAGTATCATTTTCGTCCCTTGTCTGTAAACCTATTCTGATCTATTTTCTCTTCAGAAGTAAAGTAGGGAATCTCTATGTAATCTCTGCTGCTTTGCACAAATTATTTGTGATTACTTAGCCTAATTAGTAGTTCAAGCACCTGCAGCGGCAAACCTCATATTTCTGGGGAATACGTGTACTATGCTAATGCAGCATGGAGCGTTAATGAAATATTGGTAGACAAGTACTATGGCTGTATGGGCTAATATAGTCAAATCCTAAAAAAGTAGTTATTTATTTATTTTTTCTCAAACTCACAGAATATTGTTAAGTTGCATTACCTGGTTAGGATCTTTAAATAACTAATGTTTTATTTTTTGTTTCATGCAATAATAGTAAACATAATAATAACAACTTTGTAATATATCTTATAGAAATTGGTTTTTCCCTCCCAGGAGGAATCATTCTTATTAAAAATTCTCAATTCTCTGGTAAAATATGTATTCAGTGAGGACAGATTGTTACATTACTGTGATAGGAGATGACGGTTGGTTCCTATAAGACGCTATGCAGAGGGGAGGAACTAAAGACAGAGCTCCTCCCTCTTCATCTTCCCTCCTTTCTAGATAGAATCATATCTATTATAACTGTGGTCTACCTCAGTAGTGTAAACAGCTGTTTTCACTGAATACAGAGTTTACCCATAAATTGAGAATTTTGATAATGACCGATCAATCCTGGAGGAGAAAGAAGCAGATTTCTCTGATGAGATATATTACAAAGTTACCTCTTTCCACATGTACTATTGATTTATAAAATAAAAATTAAAATGATGGTTATTCCTTAAAGATCAGGGTGAAAAAGATCTAGCCCCACTCATCAGATAAATGAATATAAAATAAAAAAAATACTTATACCATCTGACAAGCTTAGGTCAGGTTCTCATTTAAAGGGAAACTGTCAGGTCAAAAAAGCGTTCTGACCTACAAGCAGGAGCCTGTGTGAGCTCTTAACCCCTTCCTACCCTTCCCCGTGTTGTTATATTGTGTAATATGAAAGTAATAAAATAACGTTTTATTATTTACATATTGCCTATGTAAATGATAGTGTCTCTAGCCCCATGGGCACTCTAAAGGAGTAAAGGTTTTGTTCTCACAAATCAATAAAGATGTATACATTTTTGACATTTTAACAATCTACTAAATATTTCAATAAGTTTCCGATTAAGAATAATAGAGAAAAATAGATTTTTTTTAACAAAAACTGTTCTCAACTATGTTTTCAGGTACATAAAAACCCTGTGGGCGTGATGCCATGGATTTATAGCAGCGACATGACCGTCGCTACTTTAGAATCTCGTGCTCGCTTACCATTCTCGCCGCCTCTTCCTGGTGTTTGCTGGTCGGCTTCTGACGTGAACTGCGCATGATCAGAAGACGCCTGCGGTTCCGGTCATGTGCAGTGCGCGTCAGAAGTCGAGAAGCTAGCACCAGGATGAGGCGGCGAGAATGATAAGCGCATGTACGCAAGATTCTAAAGTAGCGATGCTCACGTCGCTGATGTAAATCCATGGTATCACGCCCACAGGGGTATGATACCATGGAAAGCATGTAGACATCCACAAGGCGATGCGACACCCATCAGGCTAGAGATACTATCATTTACATAGGAAATATGAAAGTAATAAAACATTATTTTATTACTTTCATATTACACAATATGACAACACAGGGATGGGTAGGAAGGGGTTAATAGCTCACACAGGCTCCTGCGTGTAGGTCAGAACACTTTTTTGTTCCCTTTAACTTCATGTGACACACGTTAAAAATAGTGTGAAATACATTAAAATCTAAAGTTTCGAAGGCTGTGCCGAAACACAAGTCACGGTGAACCTCATCCAGGAGTTGGAGCCTCTGAATTTTTTGTAGTTTGCAGTAACACATTCCCCCTTTCCACCAGTTCTTTTATCTGTTCAGGGATTTTTTTGCTCTTGGTATTCTCTTATTTTAGCATCCAGTTCTCACGATTAACATATTCGTTATGTAATACTTACATTTTTGATGTATATAATTCATTTCTACGTGTAAATCACTGCTTGAAAATTACTTTTTTTATATTTTATTTTATATGTTTATTATTGTTTTTACTGCACTACTCCCTTTATCTTTTTGAGGAGTTTTTACTGTTGGTTTGATCCAGTCTATACCATCAACATGTTTGGAATATATTACGTGTATTTTTGATACTTGTGTCCTTTTGGATATATGTAAATTATTTCTGCACATTCCTGTATATGTTCAAATGACTCCCAAAACCACTGTGTTTTTTAAAAACTCTCCTGGATTTTTGTCCTTTCTTTTGCATTGTTATATTGCTTTTTTGATCTTTAATAACGTATTACCAATTCTTATACAACTATGTTACATGGCCGGTTTTGGTTCTCTTTTTTTCTCTCCTGTCTAAATGTTGTTGAGCCCACTTTAAATGCTCTTGAAAATGTTTTTTGTTTAGCAATGGAGTCTTGCGTGGTGAATGTGCATACAGGCCATGAATATTGAGTGCATTACTTATTATTTTCTTTGAAACAACTGTACCTTCTGATTTCAAGACTTTCTGTAGATTTCCACTGGTGGTCCTAGGCTATTGTACAACTCTTCTGATTCTTCTCACTCCTTTGTCTAAAATCTTGCAGGAACCTGATATGGATGATTAATAATGAAATAATGTTTTTTTACACTTTCGGATAAGGGCCCCAACAGTACTCACTAGAACCTTCAGTAGTTTAGAACTTCTGTAACCAATGCAAACAGTATGTTTTGCAACAATATGGTTGCAAAGGTCTTGAGACAGCTCACTTATTTTACCGATCATGAGATGTTTCTTGTGTAACTTGTGCAACTTGGTAATGAGACACCTTTTTAGGCCATTAATTGAACCAGCTGTTATTTTTCATTGTGGCATGATTACTTTCTAATTACTGATAGATTTCAGCTGGTGTCATGACTTTCCATGGCTTATTGCACATCTTTTCCTTCATGTGTTATTCTTTTCCCTGTGTCATTCGTTATTATTACACATACCTTAATTTTTGGACATCTATGGTTTGATTGCTTTGTGTGGACTGGATTGGTTGTTGCCGACATCTGGGGAGAAATCCATATGAATAACACGTTTAGAAATATATTTACTTAGAATATTGGAGGCGTGTTCAATACTTTTTCACTCGCTCTGTTTAACATATGTAATACAGTAGGTTCATCTATATATTTAAACATTTTTTTTTTTATTAAAAAGCATCCTTTTTTATTTCAACTTGCTTTTACTGGTTTAGATAGACCCACCCCCCTTGATTTCTGTCAGCTGTGTGGAGGAGTACAAAGAGCTTGTCTATAGGAGTAAAGGTTTTGTTCTCACAAATCAATCAAAATGTATACATTTTAGACATTTTAACAATCTACTAAATATTTCAATAAGTTTCTGATTAAGAATATTTATATATATATATATATATATATATATATATATATATACTAGAAGGTGGCCCGATTCTACGCATCGGGTATTCTAGAATTTACGTATTGTGTAGTTCATGTATGATTTTTGTTATATATATATATATATATATATATAGATGCTGTCTGTAGTTACCAAGTGTTTGTGTAGGGGCTGTACATGTTCTGGGTGTTGTCTGGGTGTGGCGAGGGGTGAGAGCGGTGTTGTATGTGTGTTGCGTTGTTTGTGGAGCGCTGTGTGTCTGTAGCGTTGTGTGTGTGTTGCGCGGTTTGTGTGTGTGTGGTGTGTTTTGGTAGGAGGTATGTTTTGTGCAATGTGTGTGTTGTGCGGTATGTGCGTATATTTGTGTGTGCCGCGGTGTTTGTGTGTTGGGTGTTGTGTGTGTGCAGCGTTGTCTATGTGTGTGGGTGTCTGTGTAGGGCAGTTGTTTGTGGTTCCCAGTGTGTGTGTGTGGTGTGTTGTGCAGTGCGCGCGCGTGTGTGTGTGTTGGGGGGAGGTGTGCACTTCCCATCGTGCTCCATCCCCCATGCAGTGCACTCCCCATCGTGCTCCATCCCCCATGCAGCGCACTCCCCATCGTGCTCCATCCCCTATGCTGCGCACCCCCCATCGTGCTCCATCTCCCATGCTGCGCACTCCCAAACGTGCTCCATCCGCCATGCTGCGCACTTCCAAACGTGCTCCATCCGCCATGCTGCGCACTCCCAAACGTGCTCCATCCGCCATACTCCGCACTCCCCATCGTGCTCCATCCCCCCATGCAGCGCACTCCCCATCGTGCTCCATCCCCCATGCTGCGCACCCCCCATCGTGCTCCATCTCCCATGCTGCGCACTCCCAAACGTGCTCCATCCGCCATGCTGCGCACTCCCAAACGTGCTCCATCCGCCATGCTGCGCACTCCCAAACGTGGTCCATCCGCCATGCTGCGCACTCCCAAACGTGTTCCATCCGCCATACTCCGCACTCCCCATCGTGCTGCATCCCCCATGCTGCGCACTTCCAAACGTGCTCCATCCGCCATGCTGCGCACTCCCAAACGTGCTCCATCCGCCATGCTGCGCACTCCCAAACGTGCTCCATCCGCCATGCTGCGCACTCCCAAACGTAGTCCATCCGCCATCCTGCGCACTCCCAAACGTGCTCCATCCGCCATGCTGCGCACTCCCAAACGTGCTCCATCCGCCATGCTGCGCACTCCCAAACGTGCTCCATCCGCCATACTCCGCACTCCCCATCGTGCTCCATCCCCCATACAGCGCACTCCCCATCGTGCTCCATCCCCTATGCTGTGCATCCCCCATCGTGCTCCATCTCCCATGCTGCGCACTCCCAGACGTGCTCCATCCGCCATGCTGCGCACTCCCAAACGTGCTCCATCCGCCATGCTGCGCACTCCCAAACGTGGTTCATCCGCCATGCTGCGCACTCCCAAACGTGCTCCATCCGCCATACTCCGCACTCCCCATCGTGCTGCATCCCTCATGCTGCGCACTCCCAAACGTGCTCCATCCGCCATGCTGCGCACTCCCAAACGTGCTCCATCCGCCATGCTGCGCACTCCCAAACGTGCTCCATCCGCCATGCTGCACACTCCCAAAGGTGGTCCATCCGCCATGCTGCGCACTCCCAAACGTGCTCCATCCGCCATGCTGCGCACTCCCAAACGTGGTTCATCCGCCATGCTGCGCACTCCCAAACGTGCTCCATCCGCCATACTGCGCACTCCCAAACGTGGTCCATCCGCCATGCTGCGCACTCCCAAACGTGGTCCATCCGCCATGCTGCGCACTCCCAAACGTGGTCCATCCGCCATGCTGCGCACTCCCAAACGTGCTCCATCCGCCATGCTGCGCACTCCCAAACGTGGTCCATCTGCCATGCTGCGCACTCCCAAACGTGGTCCATCTGCCATGCTGCGCACTCCCAAACGTGCTCCATCCGCCATGCTGCGCACTCCCAAACGTGCTCCATCCCCCATGCTGCGCACCCCCCATCGTGCTCCATCCGCCATGCTGCGCACTCCCAAACGTGCTCCATCCGCCATTCTGCGCACTCCCAAACGTGGTCCATCCGCCATGCTGCGCACTCCCAAACGTGCTCCATCCGCCATGCTGCGCACTCCCAAACGTGCTCCATCCGCCATGCTGCGCACTCCCAAACGTGCTCCATCCGCCATGCTGCGCACTCCCACACATGCTCCATCCCCCATGCTGCGCACCCCCCATCGTGCTCCATCCCCCATGCTGCACCAGCATCAGCCTCTCTACCCGCAGCATCAGCCTCTCTGCCCGCAGCATCAGCCTCTCTCCTCCCAGCATCAGCCTCTCTACCCGCAGCATCAGCCTCTCTCATCCCAGCATCAGCCTCTCTGTCCCCAGCATCAGCCTCTCTGTCCCCAGCATCAGCCTCTCTGTCCCCAGCATCAGCCTCTCTCTTCCCAGCATCAGCCTCTCTCCTCCCAGCATCAGCCTTTTCTGTCCCCAGCATCAGCCTCTCTCCTCCCAGCATCAGCCTCTCTCCTCCCAGCATCAGCCTCTCTCCTCCCAGCATCAGCCTCTCTCAACCCAGCATCAGTCTCTTTCCTCCCAGCCTACCCCAGCCTCAGCCTCCCCCAGCATCAGCCTCTCTCCTCCCAGCATCAGCCTTTTCTGTCCCCAGCATCAGCCTCTCTCCTCCCAGCCTACCCCAGCCTCAGCCTCCCCCAGCCTCAGCCTCCCCCAGCATCAGCCTCTCTCCTCCCAGCATCAGCCTCTCTCTTCCCAGCATCAGCCTCTCTCCTCCCAGCCTACCCCAGCCTCAGCCTCCCCCAGCCTCAGCCTCCCCCAGCATCAGCCTCTCTCCTCCCAGCATCAGCTTCTCTATTCCCAGCATCAGCCTCTCTCCTCCCTGCCTACCCCAGCCTCAGCCTCCCCCAGCATCAGCCTCTCTCCTCCTAGCATCAGCCTCTCTCCTCCCAGCCTACCCCAGCCTCAGCCTCCCCCAGCATCAGCCTCTCTCCTCCCAGCATCAGCCTTTTCGGTCCCCAGCATCAGCCTCTCTCCTTCCAGCCTACCCCAGCCTCAGCCTCCCCCAGCATCAGCCTCTCTTCTCTCAGCCTCCCCATCCCAGCCTTCCCCAGGATCAGCCTCTCTCCTCCCAGCCTCCTCCAGCACGCCGTGCTTCTCTGCCGACACTCACAGATCCGATCGCATGCACTCACACACACATACACACACACACCCCCGATCGCATACACTCACACACACCCGATCACATACACTCACACACACCCGATCGCATACACTCACACACACCCGATCGCATACACTCACACACACCCGATCGCATACACTCACACACACCCGATCGCATACACTCACACACACCCGATCGCATACACTCACGCACACAGACATTGACGATATTGCACATACCCGCTCATACTCACAACATCCGGAGATACCACATGCTTCTGGCCATGTGATCCTCCGGCAGGTCCTGGAAGCTCACAGCACAGTATCGCCGCCGAGAAGCAAGCGATATCCCAGGATGTTGTGAGTGTGTGGATGCGATGTGATGTGTGTGTGAGGTGTGTGTGAGAGTGAGTGTGATCTGATGTGTGTGTGTGTGTGTGTGTGTGCTGTTATGTGTGTGCGTGTGTGTATGTTCCGCCGCTGCAGGACCTTGATGCGCTGGTAACTATGCTACCATGGTTACCAGCGTATCTCGTCCCCCGCTCGCACGGGAGCCCACACCAGCATACGGCGGCAACCCCAGCAATGCGAGGGTATGTGTCGGCTGGGTTTGCGGCGTACGCTGATGTTGGCTCCCAGGGGTACAGTACTCACCTGGTAGTCGTGGCTCCGTGACCGTGTCGGTTCGGGGAATGCGTGGCGGGGCCAGAGCTAGCGTGCATTGCGTGAGGGGGGCGGGACGTGGCCGAGTTGCCAATGCCTGCAGAGTGCAGGGGCGAGAGGCCAATTTGTGGGGGGGCGGAGCCTGGGCGAGCGGCCGGCCAATCCGTGTGGGGGCGCAGCCTGGGCGAGCGGCCAATCCGTGCGGGGGGGCAGGGCCATGGCGAGCCCAGCGGCCAATCAGCTTTGTGTCACCGTAAGGACACAATTTTGGAGCAAGACAGACAGACAGACAGACAGACAGACAGACAGATAGACAGACAGAATAAGGCAATTATATATATATATAAATATTATCATCATTCATATTACCATCATACAGTTACTTAATTAAATTTAATATACCAAAAACAACCTTACTGATCATGGCCTTATATATTGGCTAAGTGATAACATCGGATATTTACCACATGTAGGCATTTTAAACTTTTTGAATAATGTAATTTTAGTGCAATAAAAGACTAATTTTGTCATCATACAATAACTATAAAATGTCTCAACAACAATCCTACACAGGCTGTCAGCAGATTAAGTGATTGCAACAGATACATTCAATGACTAATTGGTGACGGTTTCTTTCATTGAAGTTGTTCACTTTCCTTTTTCTTCTCCATTTGGTCCAGACCTTCATGAAGACTTCTTCCAGCCATTATTTGTCTCTGCAGAATTTCCCATGCACCAATCTTTAACACCTTACTTCTCCAGTACCCCCAACGCTTTTCCCAATTTCTACACAAAATTCTCTACATGCCACCCCAGACAGAGATAATGTCCTCCCACATTAATTGTCCACCAGAATGTAATAGTGGTACACACAGTATTAATACCGCCTTTTTGTACACTCTGCAGGCCTTATACTTCAAATGCCATATATAGTGCCCTCCTACTTAGTATAAGTGCTCACTTAAAGCCATTCCTTAAAAGTGCCACCTTTAGTGTTGCCATACAGCAATAGTGCCCTTACTGGACTCCATTTGGTAATAATGACTAGGGATGAGCGAATGTATTCATCACTATTTGGTATCCGAGAGATAACAGGCTAGTCACACCATTCGGTATCCGACGAATAAAATAAAATACGCTCCGATACTTTCATTTTCATTTCTGACTTCCTGGTGCCTGTTTTGCAGCCAATGAACACATCTGATGTTACTTGCTCTCACAGTAACGCCGCAGCCATCTGTGTTACTGTGATTGGCTTGGCCACACAGCGTCATCTACATACACGTTGCTGTAGCTTACGGGATTGATACATATATAGTTCCAGCTGCTCCGGCTTCCAGCTCCATGGAGGAGAGAGAGAGAGAGAGAGAGGGAGAGGGGGAGGGAGAGAGGGGAGAGAGAGAAGAGAGAGAGAAGAGAGAGAGGAGAGAGAGAGAAGAGAGAGAAGAAAGATAGAAGAGAGAGAGAGATATTCTGCCTTTTCCCATCCATTTCGGCCTTTTCCTTAGTCACCACAGCTCGCCGTTAGGTCCAATGTGAAATTATTCCGGTTTCTGATAGACTTACATTGCGCGTCTAATATTCGCGAATAGTCAAATAGCAGTGACCTATTCGTCGGATATTCGCGAGGTCAGATATTTTGGTATTCGATCATCCCTAACAATGCCCCTATGTTCTGAGCCATAGAAATCTGACCTCTGGACCCTCCACTGATCTAGACAATAAAGGTGTAGCAAAGCTAGTTAAGCAGGTTTTTCGGCTAGAGAATAGCTCCCTGCACCCTGCTATGCAGAGATTTTTAGTAAAACATTATCACTTTAATAGGGCTGGTTTTTTTATTTCCTTGCACAGGGAGTGGCCAGGAGCATCACTGTCCAGGAAAAGTGCAAAATAAGTCTTCTGGCCTTTGATCACACAGTTGGGAGGATTTCAAAATGTTTGAATGCCACTAATCCTTATGCTATATCATATTCTTGTAATAACCTTATAAGAATACCCATATGGTGATTGTTTGAAATACTATTCTTTACTTGAGTTGTCTCTTTATTCCACTAATAGAGGAGACCAGAGGGAATTAAAGTGTAACTGTCAATGTAAATTTTATTTCATAAATTAATAGTACATGTGAAAATAAGCAACTTTATAATATATCTTATCAGAGAAATCTGCTTCTTTCTGAAGTAAAATCTGAGCTAAGAGATGGCAGTTATTACTGATGAGATTCTATGATGACGGGAGGAGAGAGGAGCTAGAGGCAGAGGGAGTAGTCGAAGGAAAAGAGAGGTACTAGAGGCAGAGGAAGGAGCCATATGAAGAGAAAGGAGATAGAGGCAGTGCTCCCTTTTATCTACACAGAGACTCATCAGTAACAGCTGCCATCTCCTATCTCAGTAATGGGAAAGTCTTCACTGAATGCAGATTTTACCTCAGAATTGTTCAAATTGTCTTTCCAGGAAAGGAGACAAACTCTAGTGCAACCTATTGGAAGTAGCAATCCTAAAAGTCACAAGTGGCCTTTTAACAAGCCTTTTCATATGACCTAGGATATAAGCCAGATCAGAATCCCAATTTGCAGACACGGTGTTTCGGGGTAATTGCCCCTCATCAGTGCAAAGTGTGGGTAACTGATCTGGCTTATGAGAAGCTTTGTGGGGATCGCGGGGGAAGACTATTCTCCTAAGGCCTCTGTCACACGTTCGTGCCTCCTGTACGTGTTTGACAGTTTTCTTACATACCGGAGACACGTACACACGTGGACCTAGGTATTCCTAATGGTTTGGACACACGTAAGTATTTTGGAACGGAACGTGTGTCCGTTCCATGCTTACGTGTGTCTGTGTGTTTCTCATGCTGACATGTCCGTTTTTCTCCAGCATCACGGGTGTCACACGGCCCGCACCCGTGCCACACGGATATAGTGTGGATACGGTCCCGTGTGACATGCGCAGGAGAAAACTCATGTGTCAGAGAAAAAAATAACAAATCTTTACTCACCTTCTCCAGCCCTTCTGTCTCTGCCGCTGCTGTCACTTGCTACCGACCACCGCTCATTATGCTCATTTAATATTCACTTCACTGCGGCCGGCAGCAGCGGGGAGTCGGCAGGGCTGGAGACCGAAGATCAGCACCACGGACAGCAGGAAGGACCACGTGAGTATGCAAATTACCGGTTCTCCGTGTGTTATCGCAGATAGCACACGGAGAACACACGTGGCCCGCACGTATCGGAGACACGTACTTACCTATCACAACACGCAAGGAAAATACGTGTCTCGCGGCACGTGCGTGATTTTCACATGAGTGTGGAAGAGGCCTTACGGAGACCTGACAAACCAGTCTGGCTGTCAGTGGTGAGGGGACTTATAGCTGCAATGCCCCTCTGGGAATTATTCAAATAGTCTCTCCAGGAAAGGAGACAAACTCTAGCGCCATCTATTCCAATTTCCTGGAGAGACAATTTGAATAATTCCCAGAGGGGCTTTGCAGCTATAAGTCCCCTCACCACTGACAGCCAGACTGGTTTGTCAGGTCTCCGTAAGGAGAATAGTCTTACCTCAGAATTGAGAATTTTGATAATGACTGAACAATTCTGGCAGAGAAAGAAGCAGATTTATCTGATAAGATATATTACAAAGTTGCTTATTTTTATGTGTATTATTGATTTATGAAATAAAAATTAAAATGATGGGTACGCCTTACATTTAGTGTCGGTTCAGTTAAAAAAATACAATATATTAGAGAACTGATGAAAATAATATATAAAGTTTGTTAACCTAAGCTATAATTTAACTTTGCTTTTATTTATAAATATTTCCCATTTTTGTACACTTTTTTCTGTTTTTGTAGTAACAAAATGTTCCTCACTAGTTGTAGTTTAATGTACTGTATGTAAGGAATCCTGATGATGATAAGACTTAAAATATGTAAACATATCCAAAATAAATGCTAACATGACGGAATAAACCTGCAGACTTGGCTGAGATTCAGAGGACACCCACACTCGCTAAAGCTCAGAAATACATAACTCATAGGCTAACTGCAGATAATGTACACATTCCAACTGATTTCCAGAATGTACTGTACTATTTACCACCCATTATGTATATAGCACTCACAAATGGCTTAACACTGTTCATATTTTATGCAAACCCATTGGTTATTATTTTTTTATTAAGTCTTACAGTCCAGTTTCATGAATATCAAATACATCATTTGATTCTTGTAAGGCTGCTTTCACACTTGCGTAGTTTTGCATCAGTTGCAATCCGTTGTGTGACTGATGCAACGGATGCGTTGCAGATAGTGCCACAACTGATGTGACTGATGCTGCAAAAAAACTGATCCGTTGCAGCTGTTTTTCCCGGAATATACTTATCTGAGCATGCACAGTTGGTAAATGACGGTTCCAACACAGGAATCCGTCTAGTGACGCATTCCAACGGATTCCGCTCCTACAGGCTTCAATGATGGACGCCAACAGAATCCTGCACATTGCGTTTTTTTCGACGTTTTTTTTTTACATGCTGCGTTGCTGCCAGCCGATGGTCAGTCATTCCACGACTGATCCGTTGCGGGGAGGATGCAACGCAAGGCCATCAGTCACAATCCGTCATCCATACAAGTCTATGGGGAAAAAACGGAATCTTGCAAAATATTTTGTAGGATACCATATTTCCATAAGACGACGGATTGCGAGTGATGTAAAATGACGCCAGTGTAAAAGCAGCCTAAGAAAGTTATGGAAATAGAAGGACATCAAGGTATCTACAGGCAATCCTACATCAGAGAATATAAAGCTATATATAGATGTTGTTGGTTAAAAGTGTCTGATAAATTCTGAGATAAATAAAACTTTAATATACCTATATAAATAAATCAACTATACTGTTTTTTTTATTGTACTTTTGTACATTTGATTGGACTTTGGGTATGCCCAGGAACTATGCAGATGTTTTAGGGTATAAGTGTGAAAGTGTGGATCTGATACCTGCAGTGTCTTCTCCCATCCACCAGAGCGGTCTCTGCGCAGGCTGGAAAAAAGACTCTATTTTGTCAGGTACAAGACAGTGTGTGGACCAGACACACAGAGTGCAGAGGTATGGTGAGTCTCTCTCAGCCCGTTCATTGAGAGTACTGGATCTGATAGAGACTGTCTGCTGAGCGTGTGAGATGTGTTAATGCCACATCGAGAAAGAGGCATTTTCTGCTGTACTGAGAACTGTATTCCAGATGACATCCTCAGGTGTTGCTGTCACAAAACCCCTTTGCTGAACCCGTTCCTGTGGTGACTCTGTATGATTGTCGGCCAGCCCAGCAAAGATACAGATACTCCATTGAAATCTACGAATACCTCTCCTTCCAAGCCCATTATTCCTGTACCAGTTAAATTGAATCCATAAGTCCTGAGCTCAGGCCCCAGGCATGCACACGTCCATAAGTTTTTTGCGCCAAACTAGTTTAGATAGGATACAGCCATTTAGACAGGCTTCAACTTGTTCACATGTAAAACTGCAGCTACTGTTAAAGGTTTGCACCTGTTGCTGTGTGGGGGGTACACGAGAAGGAGAGGTTAGCAATACCATTGTGCTGACCCATGGACAGGTCCATCTGTACACCCAATGATCCTAACCGTGCACATAGAATAGAAATAGTGCCCTTGTACTAGGCAGATTGCCTGCCAGGTAAATTTCTCTGGATACATTGGAGAGTGTTGCTGGGGCAGAATATTGGTCTCGGTCTTTCCTGGCCGGGTGTATGTTATATTTTCTCTGTGATAATCTCTGCGAGTTATTTTGTGTTACTTATCCCAATCCATTTTGATCATAAAAATCTAGTTCACCGACATTGCCTGGTCTCGTTCCTGATCTGTATTGTTGTTCCTGACCCACTGTATTCTGAAAGTAACCTCTCCGATTCACATAAGTAGAGCACTTAGAAATAATTAGTCACAGTATTTCCAAATACAGTAACATCCAAAAATCACACCACTTAAAATGCCAGCTACATTTCCCACTATACAAAATGCATGCCCAGCTCCAACATCTGTCAAATACCAATATCGCGGTGCGCTGTTTTGACTCTTTGTGTCTCTCAGACCCAAAGGTAGCATCCCTAACAATACAAATGAGCCATAATTATTTCATTTTTTGAAATCCAGCTGTGTCTCCTCATTAGAGATGAGCAAACCGGCCGTGGTTCGGCTCAAGTTCGGTTCGCCAAACGGAGGTCTCGTTTGAGTTCGGTTCGGCGAACCACTCGAACCGCATAGGAAACAATGGGAGGCAATCACAAACACATAAAAACACCTAGAAAACACCCTCAAAGGTGTCCAAAAGGTGGCAAACAACTCACAACTAGAGTTGAGCGCAGTTCGTGGTTCTCCAGTTCGTGGTTCGAGTGATTTTGGGGGCTGTTCTAGATCGAACTAGAACTCGAGCTTTTTGCTAAAGCTTGATAGTTCTAGTTACGTTCGAGAACGGTTCTAGCAGCAAAAAGCCAAGCTAATTACTAGCTGGCTTTCCGCTGTAATAGTGTAAGTCACTCTGTGACTCACACTATTATGAAATTTCAGTGTATAGTGTGCGGGAACAGCGCATTCAGATGACTGCTGCTGGGATAGTTCCAAGCTATTTGCAGCACCACTGCATTGCAGACTCAAACTCATTGTTACTAAGCCATTATACTAGCAAACAGTGAGTAAACTTATTTTTTCCTTGTCTTCCTTCCCTAAGCGTGCGCGTCTAGTGCGGCGGGCCAGTATGTCAGCCAATCCCAGACACACACACAGCTAAGTGGACTTTTAGCCAGAGAAGCAACGGCATGTGTGATAGGATGTCCATGTCACATGTCCCTGCATTATAAAAACGGGTATCTGCCCGTCAGGACGCCATTATCTGCCTTCTGCGTCTGGGTGTCAGTCACCGCAGGTGCAGCTTCTGTCTCCGATACTGCTGTGTACGCTCTACACACAGCGCTATACAGAATAGGGATAGAAGTTTCTTTTAGCCCTTGTAAGGGCTAATAACAGCAGGCTCAGAGCCATAGGTGACAGTCAGGTTCGTGGAAACAGATTTTAACAGCTACAGATAAGAGTGTCTGTGTAGCTAAGGTCAGGGACTTCCTCGCTGCATTTCACCATTAGGAGGGATATAAAGTGAGGCTTCCTTTCCTCTACACAGAGCCACAACCCTGCCACTGTACCCTCCAGCCCTTTGCACACTCAAGCTCATTGTTACTAAGCCATTATACTAGCAAACAGTGAGTAAACTTAGTGGCATCCTAAAAGTGGCTGTTGTACTCCATTTGTGCCCCACTGGTGCCAAGCTATTTGCAGCACCACTGCATTGCAGACTCAAACTCATTGTTACTAAGCCATTATACTAGCAAACACTGAGTAATCTTAGTGGCATCCTAAAAGTGGCTGTTGGACTTCCATTATTGTCCCACTGGTGCAAAGCTATTTGCGGCAACACTGCATTGCACACTCAAACTCATTTTTACTAATCCATTATACTAGCAAACACTGAGGATACTTAGTGGCATCCTAAAAGTGGCTGTTGGACTTCCATTAGTGTCCCACTAGTGCAAATCTATTTGCAGCACCACTGCATTGCACACTCAAGCTCATTGTTACTAAGCCATTATACTAGCAAACACTGAGTAAACTTAGTGGCATCCTAAAAGTGGCTGTTGTACTCCATTTGTGCCCCACTGGTGCCAAACTATTTGCAGCACCACTGCATTGCAGACTCAAACTCATTGTTCCTAAGCCATTATACTAGCAAACACTGAGTAAACTTAGTGGCATGCTAAAAGTGGCTGTTGGACTTCCATTATTGTGCCACTGGTGCAAAGCTATTTGTGGCAACACTGCATTGCACACTCAAACTCATTTTTACTAATCCATTATACTAGCAAACACTGAGGATACTTAGTGGCATCCTAAAAATGGCTGTTGGACTTCCATTATTGTCCCACTGATGCAAAGCTATTTGCAGCACCACTGCATTGCACACTCAAGCTCATTGTTACTAAGCCATTATACTAGCAAACACTGAGTAAACTTAGTGGCATCCTAAAAGTGGCTGTTGTACTCCATTTGTGCCCCACTGGTGCCAAACTATTTGCAGCACCACTGCATTGCAGACTCAAACTCATTGTTCCTAAGCCATTATACTAGCAAACACTGAGTAAACTTAGTGGCATGCTAAAAGTGGCTGTTGGACTTCCATTATTGTGCCACTGGTGCAAAGCTATTTGTGGCAACACTGCATTGCACACTCAAACTCATTTTTACTAATCCATTATACTAGCAAACACTGAGGATACTTAGTGGCATCCTAAAAATGGCTGTTGGACTTCCATTATTGTCCCACTGATGCAAAGCTATTTGCAGCACCACTGCATTGCACACTCAAGCTCATTGTTACTAAGCCATTATACTAGCAAACACTGAGGAAACTTAGTGACATCCTAAAAGTGGCTGTTGTACTCCATTTGTGCCCCACTGGTGCCAAGCTATTTGCAGCACCACTGCATTGCAGACTCAAACTCATTTTTACTAAGCCATTATACTAGCGAACACTGAGAAAACTTAGTGGCATCCTAAAAGTGGCTGTTGTACTCCATTTGTGCCCCACTGGTGCCAAGCTATTTGCAGCACCACTGCATTGCAGACTCAAACTCATTGTTACTAAGCCATTATACTAGCAAACAGTGAGTAAACTTTTTTTTTTCCTTGTCTTCCTTCCCTAAGCGCGCGCGTGTAGTGGGGCGGGCCAGTATGTCAGCCAATCCCAGACACACACACAGCTAAGTGGACTTTTAGCCAGAGAAGCAACGGCGTGTGTGATAGGATGTCCATGTCACATTACCCAAAGGCATGTGTGATAGAATGTCCATGTCACATGTCCCTGCATTATAAAAACGGGTATCTGCCCGTCAGGACTCCATTATCTGCCTTCTGCGCCTGGGTGTCAGTCACCGCAGGTGCAGCTCCTGTCTCTGATACTGCTGTGTACGCTCTACACACAGCGCTATACAGAATAGGGATAGAAGTTTCTTTTAGCCCTTGTAAGGGCTAATAACAGCAGGCTCAGAGCCATAGGTGACAGTCAGGTCCGTGGAAACAGATTTTAACAGCTACAGATAAGAGCGTCTGTGTAGCTAAGGTCAGGGACTTCCTCGCTGCATTTCACCATTAGGAGAGATATAAAGTGAGGATTCCTTTCCTATACACAGACCCACAACCCTGCCACTGTACCCTCCAGCCCTTTGCACACTCAAGCTCATTGTTACTAAGCCATTATACTAGCAAACACTGAGTAAACTTAGTGGCATCCTAAAAGGGGCTGTTGGACTTCCATTAGTGTCCCACTAGTGCAAATCTATTTGCAGCACCACTGCATTGCAGACTCAAACTCATTGTTACTAAGCCGTTATACTAGCAAACACTGAGGAAACTTAGTGGCTTCCTAAAAGTGGCTGTTGTACTCCATTTTTGCCCCACTAGTGCCAAGCTATTTGCAGCACCACTGCATTGCAGACTGAAACTCATTTTTACTAAGCCATTATACTAGCAAACACTGAGGAAACTTAGTGGCATCCTAAAAGTGGCTGTTGTACTCCATTTGTGCCCAACTGGTGCCAAGCTATTTGCAGCACCACTGCATTGCAGACTCAAACTCTTTGTTACTAAGCCATTATACTAGCAAACACTGAGTAAACTTAGTGGCATCCAAAAAGTGGCTGTTGGACTTCCATTAGTGTCCCACTAGTGCAAATCTATTTGCAGCACCTCTGCTTTGCACACTCAAGCTCATTGTTACTAATCCATTATAATACCAAACACTGAGGAAACTTAGTGGCGGCTGTTGGACTTCCATTAGTGTCCCACTAGTGCAAATCTATTTGCAGCACCTCTGCATTGCACACTCAAACTCATTTTTACTAAGCCATTATACTAGCAAACACTGAGGAAACTTAGTGGCATCCTAAAAGTGGCTGTTGGACTTTCATAAGTGTCCCACTAGTGCAAATCTATTTGCAGCACCTCTGCATTGCACACTCAAGCTCATTGTTACTAAGCCATTATAATACCAAACACTGAGTAAACTTAGTGGCATCCAAAAAGTGGCTGTTGTACTCCATTTGTGCCCCACTGGTGCCAAGCTATTTCTAACACCTCTGCATGACACCCTCCTGCTCTGTTTTTAATAAGCTATAATAATAGCAAAAAATGCTGCCAGTTAGTGGCATCCAAAAAGTGGCTGTTGTACTCCATTTGTGCCCCACTGGTGCCAAGCTATTTCTAGCACCTCTGCATGACACCCTCCTGCTCTGTTTTTAATAAGCTATAACAATAGCAAAATACGCTGCCAGTTAGTGGCATCCAAAAAGTGGCTGTTGTACTCCATTTGTGCGCCACTGGTGCCAAGCTATTTCTAGCTCCTCTGCATGACACCCTCCTGCTCTGTTTTTAATAAGCTATAATAATAGCAAAAAATGCTGCCAGCCAGTGGCATCCAAAAAGTGGCTGTTGTACTCCATTTGTGCCCCACTGGTGCCAAGCTATTTCTAGCACCTCTGCATAACACCCTCATGCACATTTTGCAACGCTATTTTTATAGCAAACTCAGGGAATTCCTTGCTGCATTTCATCATTAGGAGGGATAGAAAGTGAGGCTTCCTTTACTGTCCTGGTACACACAGAACACGGCCACTGTTGCCACGCTATTTAATTTGCCCAAAGAGCTGATATTTTTCTGCCATCCTAAAATTGTCTGGAATACTAAGTTATTGTTCCTTTGCTGCCAAGCAAGGTACAACACCTGTGCATTTTACACTCCTTTCCATTTGTGGAACGCAATAATTAACTGCAGGTAGTCCAGCCAATCTTTCACGAAGGTGCAGACGTGGACATAATGTTTCCTTCATCCAATGGTGGTTCTCTCTATGTCTGACAGCTCAACAATACCATCTGTTTGCACTTAAAAAACAAGTGATGACCTGCCAACCACACTCCCGCTTACAGGTAACGGGGTGGAAGTTCAGTGTGAAAAAGCATGTGTGACTGCTGTCCCCACAGTCACAGAGGATGAAGAGCACGCAGATGCACGTGATGGGGCAGGCGGTGGTTGCATTGTAGCACAGTGAAATTCCCTTTGCGACTTATGCTTCATTTTAAGTCTTGTATTTGGTGGGATCCACAGTATGCAGCAAAACCACGCAACATGAAAAGCAGTGTTTGCAGTTGGGTTCATAAATGATTGTTTCACTTTCCTAAAAAACAAACAATAAGAACCATGCATTAAATTGAAATAATAGAACAATCTATTCAGTTGCCTACTGCTTGCTAAGCCCTCTGTGTAGCAGCAGTAATTGTGTGTTTGTGTGTGTTTGTGTGTGTGTGTGTGTGTGTGTGCGAAGACAACTTACTAGTGGCGCATCACAAGAGCTTCCCAGTTATCTACCTAAACATAGACAAAACACATCACCCACCCTGAATACCCTTGTTTGCTGAAGCCTCACAGATAAGGCAGATGATAACAGTGTGAATGCAAACCACACAGCTCTGCAACACAGTCATGTAAATATTGAAAAACAACATTCAATGCAAACATGTGTCGCTGTCCCTCTATGATTTAAACTGTACGTGACAATTTGACAGTGCAGAGGCAGCAAGTGTGATTGTCTATATAGTCGTCCTACCCAGAACAGATATGTGTTTTCATAATAAAACAAAGTGTTGCGTGCACGCATTACTGTCTGGGCACAGCCTACCGTACCCGGGTACTGTAAGGTCCAGTTGCCATAAATACAGACTTTACGCTCCTATCATGGTTAACAGTATAGACAGCACTGGAAGAATTTTTGTCTGTGGCACAGTATGCTGCTCACTGGTGTTACGGTACTCCTCACCAAACTCCAAAATGACTCCCCTCACAATTGAACGAAGTGTTTCTGCAGTTGCTCCTTCCTGTGTGCCGATTTACCCCAGCCGCAGCCTAACTCCAGTGTTTCGCCAACTGAGTATGCTCTGCCTGACTGTGTCATTCCTGAGGCAAAGTCTTAATTTTGGGCTACAGCACATGCTCGTTTGGACTGTGCCTGAGTCATTCTGCGACCTGCGGCTCAACACACTTACACAGGGCCCTGGTGCTTGACTCACTCTCGGGAGGCCACTAAAACTAACTGCACCCAACATCAGCCCCAGGTGTCCCCTTAAACTGCAGTGGCGGTCCCCACTGACCACAATACCGAGAGTGGCGTCACGAAAATACATATAAAGAAGCAACCTAAGTGTGACCAGACTCTTCCTCCACGTGGAGTCCCTGAAGGTAATGCACCAACACAACACCTGTGGGGCTTCACACTGACTGAGAAAAGCCTCTTTGCACAGGTACTTGCACTCCATGCCGGGTCTAAGTCCTGTGTTGTGCCAAGACAGCATGCTGAAGCGGATAGTCTTTGTTTCAGAAACTGTATTTCATGCTTCTGAGCATGCTCAGGCACTTACTGCATCAGAGGCTAGGTCCGGTAATGAACTCTTTGGCCCTGCCCCTGATGTGGGGGCCCATATAGACCACAGGGCATCAGGTGTCCTGACAATTTGGCCAGGCCACTTCCAACAGGCTTGCAGAGGCCCGCCCCTATGACTTGTCACCTCATTGTTGTTGGTCAGACGATGACTGTTGAGGTGTTTTGGTTGTGGCAGCCATGAGGTCATCATTCAAGTGGCGGTTCAAAATAGGACGCTAGTTATGCCACTCATGACGTGTCACTCTGCTTTTGTCTCCAGGAGGGGCATTGTGGTCCACCCTGGTTTGGGGCGGACCCAGGTTATAAAAGGGGCTGGAGCCATCAGGAAGGTGCCCAGTCTTCTATTATGCTCCGAAAGCGCACACCTCCATGTGTTGAACCCATTGCGGCTTTAGGCCAGAGGTAGGCAGGGATAGGTCATCGATGCAGGCCGCCACCACAGTTGGTAACGCAGAACATTTAAGAACAGCTCCTGTCCTACCAGTCCTGTTAGTGCAGCCCAGTGGCATAAACAGGCCTGCTGCTGCTGATGCGCCTGCTGTCCACAGGTGTGTCCCCTACGCACACGGACAGCGTAACCAATGGCCCCTGTGTTGTTAACAGGGAGTTCCGGGGCTGGGTGGTTGTGTGGACCCTGTCACGCTAACAGGGCTCCAAGTCTCCAGATCTGAGTGGCGTCTAACTCGGTTCAGGCTACTATTTGTTTGAGAGTCAACCTGCTCTGTATCCTCCACCTAACCTTCCAGTTGCCAACCTCTCTTTTCCATCTGTGAGCACGGTGGACACCGAATGGCGATTGGGATATCTACCTTTCTCTTTCTTTTCTTCTTAATATTTTTTATATAGCGGTAACATAGTATATACCACCTTATCCAAATCTGCCAGTCCCACCATACCAGATGTTGTTTCTTCAGCAAATGTTAATGTTGCTTAACCACCAAACCCACGGACACAAACCTTTTTTCCCTTTCCAACACACCCGTTCCCCTTTCCACCAGCATCTGTCCTTTTTCAACTCAGTTTGCATATGACCAAAAATGCAACTCTGCAGAGACACCGTACTTAATGCCGTCTCAGCACAGCAGCCAGCCCTCGGTCCCTCAGATGTGGACAAGTAAGACCATTTCCTCCTATCGATGAAAAAGCATTGAGATTCACTCTGTGCACCACTGGTGTTTAGTGGAAAAGCAGATGTAAGATTGTGTAACACCTTCTGCTGATACTCCTGCATACGTGCGTCCCTTTCTATGGCAGGAGTTATTTCGCAAAATTTTGTGTTGTACCGGGGATCTAACAGTGTGGCAACCCAGTAGTCAGCATGACTTGGAATTCGTACAATCCGAGGGTCATGTTGTAGGTAGTGCAGTAAGAAGGCGCTCATGTGTCTTGCGCATCCAGAAGGACCAAGTCCTTGGTGTGTTGGTGGCGGAGAGGTGAGAATCGTGCCTCCTTCATCTGCCCTCTCCCCACAACCTTGCACAACCGAAATGTGAGCAAGCTCTCACTCATCTGCTGAGCCTTGCATGCCCATCGCCAGTTCGTCCTCCATTTCTTCCTGGGCTCCTGCACCTTCCTCAACTGTTTTGCTGATACTATGCGCCCTTGATAATCCCTCTCCCCCACCGTACCATGACTGCCGCCAAGGTGCCGCTGACTGTCTGGACCTTGTAGATCTTGTTATCCCTTCCGCATATGACTCCTCCAGTACTTCCTCCCTTCCTCTTGGACCAACACCTGACTCCGAATAATGCTTACAGTGTGCTCCATGATGTAGATGACCAAAATTGTCATGCTGAGAATGTCATCGTCAGTGTTAAACATCTGCGTCGACATTTGTAAACTGTGTAGAACGGTGCATATATCCTTGATCTGACACCACTCCAGCAGCATGATCTGCACCACCTCTGGATCAAGTTAGCCCAGGGTATACATCATAACGTATTTCAGCTGGGCTCTTCGGTGCTGCCACAGACGCTGCAACATGTGCAGATTCAAATTCCTGCATGTCAGAACATCGCATTTCAGACATTTAACCGCCAGACCTTAAGACTTCAGGAGGGATGAAAGTTGTTGAGCTACTGGGTGCGAACGATGGAAGTGAGCACATAGCGAGCGTGCCCGCTGTACAAGGCCATGTAGGCCTGGATGTTGTTTTAAAAATTGCTGGAGAATCAGATTAAACACGTGAGCCATACAAGTCACGTGTGTCACATTGGCCTGACGAAGGCACGCTGCCATGTTTGCATCATTGCCGCACACGGCTGTTAAGTCACCACCGTAGTCCGCTACGTCAATTTGTACTCCGGTCGCCAGGTGACAACGTGTTCCTCTCGTTCATAGTGCTGATGATGGGAGAGGAGTCGACGCCAGCAGCGCAGGTGGACGCAGGTTATGCTCACCCACTGGGCTGCGTTACCTTGACATATGCAGAACCAATGGCTGAATGCAGGTGGTGGGTATATCACAGATGAAGTACCATCATTCAGCTACAACCAATGGGAAGACACAACACCCTTTTTTAGGTGCAGGAACAACACGAGGTTGATGAGGCAGAAACAGTGGAGGAACTTGTACATACAGAGGAAGGATTGAAACACACAACTCATGGGGACGGAAAGACTTGTACAGCAGACACTTCTCCATCTATCACCATAGTTACCCAGTGCCCAGTCAGCGACATGTAACGCCCCTGTCCATGCTTACTGTTTCAAGTATCTGTGGTGAAATGCACCCTGTCACACACAGAGTTTCTCAAGGAAGCGGTGATGTTGTGTGCAACCTGCTGTGTTAGCGCGGGCACCCCTTTCTTGGAGAAGGAATGGCAAATGGCCATCGGCTCTTGGGGCACTGCAATGGGCATAAGGTCTCGAAAATCCTCGGTGACAAAATGGTGTAAAGGCAGCCTTTCTGTAGCCAAAAAGTTTGAGATTCTGAAACTAAACCTCTTAGGCATGTCATGCACTTCGAA
This sequence comes from Anomaloglossus baeobatrachus, assembly GCF_048569485.1. Lineage (NCBI taxonomy): Eukaryota > Metazoa > Chordata > Amphibia > Anura > Aromobatidae > Anomaloglossus > Anomaloglossus baeobatrachus. The sequence continues at coordinate 293,119,416 of NC_134358.1, read as the reverse complement.
AATCATATAAAAAACAGCGAGGGGACTCCAACCACAGTCTCCCTCGTTTCCACTAATTGGGCCACACACACCCCACTTGACTGTCATCAGTTGACCCCCCTTTTGAAAATGAAAAAGATGCTTTGCATGAAGCACTCTCAAAAATACGCCTGCCTTTTGCCTCCCCTAGATGCCCCAGGGGAAGAAAAGTCCTCTGAGAGCCATGACTTGTTCATCTTGGTTCTTTGAGAAACACAGCGAGGGGACTCCAATTACAGTCTCCCTCGTTTCCACTAATTGGGCCACACACACCCCACTTGACTGTCATCAGTTGACGCCCCTTTTCAAAATGAAAAATATGCTTTGCATGAAGCACTCTCAAAAATACACCTGCCTTTCGCCTCCCCTGGATGATCCAGGGGAAAAAAGTCCTCTGAGAGCCATGACTTGTTCATTTTGGTTCTTTTAGAAACACAGCGAGGGGACTCCAACCACAGTCTCCCTCGTTTCTACTAATTGGGCCACACACACTCCACTTGACTGTCATCAGTTGACCCCCCTTTTGAAAAGGAAAAAGATGCTTTGCATGAAGCACTCTCAAAAATACGCCTGCCTTTCGCCTCCCCCGGATGACCCAGGGGAAGAAAAGTCCTCTGAGAGCAATGACTTGTTCATCTTGGTTCTTTGAGAAACACAGTGAGGGGACTCCAACCACAGTCTCCCTCATTGCCACTAATTGGGCCACACACACCCCACTTGACTGTCATCAGTTGACCCCCCCCCTTTTGAAAATGAAAAAGATGCTTTGCATGAAGCACTCTCAAAAATACGCCTGCCTTTCACCTCCCCTGGATGACCCAGGGGAAGAAAAGTCCTCTGAGAGCCATGACTTGTTCATCTTGGTTCTTTTAGAAACACAGTGTAATGCTGCCACCAGGGGGAGCCAGAACTCTGCAGCAGACGACACTACACAGAGCAATGAGAACCAGGAAGGAAATGCACTGCGTTCTCATGCACTGCCTAATCAGCACAGCTGAGAGGCAGAACTGCAGGGTATGTGAGGAATAGTGAGAAAGGCTGGGTCAAACACCGTATGGGCAGAAGCAGGACCGGAGGAGCGAGCAGAAGCGAAGTCAAAGTCAGGCTAAGGTCAGTACCGGAGGAAGCAACCGAGTGGGGAAATAGGAGGGGCGACACTGAACACAGACAAGGACACGGGGGCACAGGAACAGACAGATCAGGATATCACTCACAGGACCAGCAATCACAGGCAAAGCAGAGCTAAGCTTATAGCCGACACTGGTTCACTAGAAGTGTCAGCTTTTAAGGCATCCAGGGGCCGGAAGTGAGGCCCGAGAGAAGGCTCCGCCCCCTAGCCATGTGTATAGGGAGGCGAATCATGACAGTACCCCCTCCTCAAGGGAGGGCCACCGGACCCCCAGGCTTCCCAGGATACTTTCGGTGGAAAGCCGCAATTAACCGATCGGCCGGCACGGATCGAGCCGGCACCCAGGACCGGTCCTCCGGACCGTAACCCTTCCAATGAATCAGATACTGGAGGGAACTACGAACCCAACGAGAGTCGATAATACGCTGAATTTCGTACTCCTCCTCACCGTACACCAGTATCGGAGCCGGAGGGGTCTGAGAATCCACCACCGAAGGAACAAATGGCTTAAGCAAGGAGGTATGAAACACATTGGGAATACGCAAGGTCTGGGGCAGTTGCAACTGAAAGGCCACCGGGTTGATCACTTCGATGATTTCTTAGGGCCCTATAAACTTAGGACCCAACTTAGCAGACGGAACCCTGAGCCTGATATTCCGAGTGGACAACCACATTTTGTCCCCCACCTTAAAGGGGAGTCTCAGAGAAGGGCGTTTGTCCACTTGGCGTTTCTGGGACTGTTGAGCCATCAAGATGCACCGCCGTACCTCCTTCCACACCTCCCCCAGATGCTGAACGATGGAGTCAGGCCATGGACACCCCGAATCCACTCTAGAGAAGTGAGGGTGAAACCCGTAATTACAGAAGAAGGGAGAAGTTCCCGTAGACTGATGGACTCTGCTATTGAATGCAAACTCCGCAAGGGGAAAAAACGTACACCAATCCTCCTGCTGAGCAGAAACCAAGCACCGCAGGATTTGCTCAAGGGTCTGATTCGTCCTTTCCATCTGCCCATTGGAATCGGGATGATAGGCGGACGAGAAGGACAACTCAATTCCCAACCGCCTGCACAAGGCCCTCCAAAACCGAGAAATGAATTGTACCCCCCTGTCAGACACAATATTCAGGGGCAACCCATGTAACCGAGCCACCTGGTCAATAAAGTGGTTGGCAAGGGCCGCAGCAGAAGGTAGACTGGAGAGGGGAACAAAATGTGCCTGTTTACTAAAACGATCCACCACCACCCAGATCACAGTCATACCATTTAAGACAGGGAGGTCCGTAATGAAATCCATGGACAAGTGGGTCCATGGTCTTTCAGGAACAGGTAATGGAACCAGTTCCCCGGCCAGCCAGTTACGACATACCTTAGCACAGGCACATGTAGCACAGTCAGACACAAACCGAGCAACATCTGAGTGAAGAGATGGCCACCAAAACAGTCGAGCAACAGCCCTGCGAGTGGCTGTAACTCCAGGATGGCCACTAAGTACGGACTCATGGAACTCTTGAAGTACCCGTAACCGGAGGTGCAAAGGGACAAACAGTTTAGTGTCTGGAGCGGAAGATGGCGCTGAGGACTGGGCCTCCCTGATCTCAGCCTCTAACTCGGACGACAAGGCAGCGACCACCACCCCTCGTGGAAGAATGGAGGAAGGAGGCTCTGGAGGTGACACCGGGTCCAAACTACGAGACATCTGCCCGCACGTTTTTAGACCCCGGCAGAAAAGTAATACAAAAATGAAATCTAGAAAAGAAGCTTGTCGAGGCGTCAATCTCTTGGCGGACTCGATATACGCGAGGTTTTTATGATCAGTGATGACAGTAATACGGTGAACAGCACCCTCCAAAAAATGCCTCCATTCTTCGAATGCCAACTATACCGCCAATAATTCACGGTTACCCACATCATAGTTCCACTCAGCCGGAGTGAATTTCTTGGAGAAGAACGCACATGGTCGCAGATTAGTCAGAGTAGCAGGGCCCTGAGACAGAACAGCTCCCACCCCCACCTCTGAGGCGTCCACCTCCACAACAAACGACGCCTCGAGCTCAGGATGTACCAGGACTGGGGCGGACATGAACCGGTCCTTTAACTTAGGAAAGGCCTGGACAGCCGTTTGCGACCAGTTCTGCAGATCCACCCCTTTCCGTGTAAGGTCAGTCAATGGCTTGGCTTGGCAATTTGAGAGAACCCCTTAATGAACCTTCTATAATAATTTGCGAAACCCAAAAAGCGTTGTAGCGCCTTGATATCCCTGGGTTGCACCCAATCCACGATAGCCTGCACCTTTCCTGGGTCCATTTTAAACCCATCACGAGAAAGGAGTAACCCAAGAAAGGCTATTTCCTGAACAGAGAAAACTCATTTTTCAAGCTTGGCAAACAGATGGTCATCACGCAGTCTCTGTAATACTGAGCGAACATGCATAATATGCATATCTCTATCGGCAGAATAAATCAAAATGTCATCGAGATAGATGACCACAAAACGACCTAGAAAATCAGAGAAGATATCATTGATGAAATTCTGAAACACCGCAGGGGCATTTGTTAGACCAAAAGGCATCACCAAATTCTCGAATAACCCCTCTGACGTCAGAAAGGCCGTTTTCCACTCATCCCCTTCTCTAATACGGATAAGATTATAGGCCCCCCTGAGATCTAGTTTGCTAAACCACCGGGCTTCAGAGAGTTGGTTGTAGAGATCAGGGATGAGTGGAAGCGGATACGTGTTTTTCACAGTAATTTTGTTTAATTCTCGGAAATCGAGACATGGCCTTAGTCCTCCGTCCTTCTTCTTTACAAAAAAGAACCCAGCAGCCACAGGGGAAGAAGAAGGACGGATATGCCCTTTACGTATACTATCAGATATGTATGATTTCATAGCAGCCCTTTCTGGACCCGAGAGGTGATATAAACGGGCCTTGGACAATTTGGTATTGGGAAGTAAATCGATGGCACAGTCATATGGGCGATGAGGCGGCAAAACCTTGGCCTCTGTTTCCGAGAATACGTCTCTGTAGTCCCTCAGGTATTCCGGAAGACCCTCAGGACTTACGGAGAACACAGGTACAGATTGTAAACACCTTTTATGACAAGCAGGACTCTATTTGACTATAAAAAGAGAACCTTTCAGCTCACCCATTCCAAGTGCTCAGATTTCCTTCTGCTGCTCGGGCTGCAGGTGCTGTTACCTGTGTATAATGAAGAGGGAGAAGTTCTGCCCAGCGCAAGAAGGAGAAATACGTCAGTAAATTTCCAGGTGCTTTATTCTGCTTGGTTTCCAATAAAAACGGTCATATAAACATATGAACAGTTAAGACATGATCCTCCATGGATATTGACACAACAGCGACGCGTTTCGGCTACTGGAATGTAACCTTTGTCAAGTGGCTTTATTATGTGAACTGAGTCCTCTTTATACCCATACATTAAAAAGTCCTCCAAACAAACAGGTGCAGGTTCTTGCTGAAATCCTCAGAGTTAACCCATGATGGATCCACTGGCTCAAGATGTATCACAACACATTACAGGTACATGGGTTCAAATAGAATATAAGAACAAAAGATAGGCACATTATATGACCGTTCTCTCATATCAAAAGACACTGCTTGAATGTTACATTATAATATTCATATAAATAAAAGTTTACTAGTGATGAGCGAGTACTAAAAAGCTCGGGTGCTCGAAGCTCGGGCCGAGCATCCCAAGATACTCGTGTACTCGGGCCGAGCAACGAGCCCAATGTTATCCTATGGGAGACCCGAGTATTTTTGTGAAATGACCCCCCGGCAGCATGGAGAAACCCTAAAAATGTCACAAAAGTCTCAGAAGAGTGCTCAAATGACATGGCAACAGCATGGGGAAGACCCCTTGAAGCATTTATCACTCAAAAGTCACAGCTGTGAACAATTTTGTCCGCGTTTCACGCCATTTTTACGGACTCACCAGAAAACCTTCCAAAATGACCCCAAAATGATTTTTCATGGCAGAAATGTTAAGGGCACATACCCAATAGTGAGATAGAGCTGGTGTATGTTACTTTTTGAGATTAATACATGAAATATTTTACGTGAAAACATTGTGTGGCACTCCGATGTCCCTGAGAAGAGATGTACATGAAGGCCTCTTGAGTCTAATGTGCCCATTTTGAGGAAGTGAGTCTTTGTAGTATTTTCCTTTGCCAGGGCAGTCCAAAATTGTGAGGTTCACCAATGCCCCTGCATAGAGACGTGCATGAGGGCCTGTAAACCTGAAGTGCCCATTGTAAGGAAGTGGGTCTATTGTAGTATAGCCCTTTGGCAGGGCAGCCAAAAATTGAGAGGCTCCATATTGTCCCTGGATAGAGACGTGCATGAGGGCCTGTAAACTTGAAGTGCCCATTGTAAGGAAGTGGGTCTATTGTAGTATAGCCCTTTGGCAGGGCAGCCAAAAATTGAGAGGCTCCACATTGTCCCTGGATAGAGACGTGCATGAGGGCCTGTAAACTTGAAGTGCCCATTGTAAGGAAGTGGGTGTATTATAGTATAGCCCTTTGGCAGGGCAGCCAAAAATTGGGAGGCTCCACGTTGTCCCTGGGTAGAGACGTGCATGAGGGCCTGTAAACTTGAAGTGCCCATTGTAAGGAAGTGGGTCTATTATAGTATAGCCCTTTGGCAGGGCAGGCAAAAATTGAGAGGCTCCACATTGTCCCTGGATAGAGACGTGCATGAGGGCCTGTAAACTTGAAGTGCCCATTGTAAGGAAGTGGGTCTATTATAGTATAGCCCTTTGGCAGGGCAGCCAAAAATTGGGAGGCTCCACGTTGTCCCTGGGTAGAGACGTGCATGAGGGCCTGTAAACTTGAAGTGCCCATTGTAAGGAAGTGGGTCTATTGTAGTATAGCCCTTTGGCAGGGCAGCCAAAAATTGAGAGGCTCCACATTGTCCCTGGATAGAGACGTGCATGAGGGCCTGTAAACTTGAAGTGCCCATTGTAAGGAAGTGGGTGTATTATAGTATAGCCCTTTGGCAGGGCAGCCAAAAATTGGGAGGCTCCACGTTGTCCCTGGGTAGAGACGTGCATGAGGGCCTGTAAACTTGAAGTGCCCATTGTAAGGAAGTGGGTGTATTATAGTATAGCCCTTTGGCAGGGCAGCCAAAAATTGAGAGGCTCCACGTTGTCCCTGGGTAGAGACGTGCATGAGGGCCTCAAAACATTAAGTGTCCATTGTCAGGAAGTGGGTGTATTATAGTATAGCCCTTAGGCAGGGCAGCCAAAAATTGGGAGGCTCCACGTTGTCCCTGGGTAGAGACGTGCATGAGGGCCTCAAAACATTGTTCCCATTGCAAAGGAGCGGGTCTCCTGTCGTTGTAATGTCCATTCTGCAAAGAATGGGCGAAAAAATTTACCACTGGGGGTATACCTGAAACAAAGGCCTAAGTATTGCAATTTGTAACGGTCATCATGGTGGCGCATGAGGAGAAGGAGGAGCAGTCCAGCGATTATCCAAAGTCCAGAAGTGTGTACCCATGGGTGAGTGGAGGTACATGGCAAACTTTAAATTCCGCTCTCATTTGCTGGTGGTGTGGTGAAGTCTGGCCCAATCCAACCCTTGTTCATCTTGATCAGAGTCAGCCTGTCAGCATTTTCAGTTGACAGGCGGGTGCATTTATCTGTAATGATTCCACCTGCGGCACTAAAAACACGCTCTGACAAAACGCTAGCGGCAGGGCAGGCCAGGACTTCCAAGGCGTAGAGAGCCAATTCATGCCACGTGTCCAGCTTGGATACCCAATAATTGTAAGGCACAGAGGAATGTCGGAGTACAGTTGTTCGATCTGCAAGGTACTCCTTCAGCATCTGGGCAAACTTAGGATTTCTTGTGGCACTACCCCGCACCTCAGGGGCTGTGGTACGTGAGGGGCTGAGAAAACTGTCCCACATCTTAAAGACTGTTCCCCTACCTCTGGCGGATTGGACTTGTGCCACTCTCGGCTGTACGCCTCGGTTGTCCACTGATTCCTGACCTATGCCGCTAGCGTTTTGTGAGGGGAATGCTTTGCCTACTTCCGTGACTATGGCCTTCCGGAACTGCTGCATTTTGGTTGACCTCTCCTCCACGGGAATAAGAGACAAAAAGTTCTCCTTGTAGCGTGGGTCTAACAGTGTTACCAACCAGTAATGATTGTCGGCCAAGATGTTCTTAACGCGAGGGTCACGAGACAGGCAGCTTACCATAAAGTCAGCCATGTGCGCCAGACTCTTAACAGCCAGGACTTCAGTAGCCTGACCAACAAGATGACTGAACATGCTGTCCTCCTCCTCCTCCTCCTCCTCCTCCTCATCTACCCTGTCCTCTGGCCAGCCACGCTGAACCGAGGATATGACTGGTGTGCATGTCATATCCTCAATTTGGCCGGAGAGTTGCTCCATGTCTTCATCCTCCTCCTCGTCATAGTCCTCCACTGCACGTTGTGATGAGACGAGGCTGGGCTGTGTGTTATCACCCACACCCACTACTGTTTCTTGCTGCAACTCATCGCGCTCCGCCTGCAATGCATCATGTTTGTTTTTCAGCAGAGACCGTTTTAGAAGGCAGAGTAGCGGTATGGTGACGCTAATAATGGCGTCATCACCACTCACCATCTTGGTGGAGTCCTCAAAGTTTTGGAGGATGGTACATAGGTCTGACATCCATCTCCACTCCTCAGGTGTTATGTGTGGAGTTTGACCCATTTCCCGACGGCTTAGGTGATGCAGGTACTCAACAACTGCCCTCTTCTGCTCACATATCCTGACCAACATGTGCAGAGTTGAATTCCAACGCGTGGGGACATCACACACCAGTCTGTGAGCCGGAAGATGCAAACGGTGCTGAAAGCCGGCAAGGCCGGCTGAAGCAGTAGGTGACTTTCGAAAATGTGCAGACAGGCGGCGAACTTTTACCAGCAGATCAGACAGCTCTGGGTATGACTTTATAAACCGCTGAACCACGAGGTTGAGCACATGGGCCACGCATGGAACATGTGTCAGCTGGCCTCGCCTCAAAGCCGCCACCAGGTTCCGGCCATTGTCACACACGACCTTTCCTGGCTTTAGGTTCAGAGGTGTGAGCCAGTGATCTGCCTGCTGTTTCAGAGCTGTCCACACCTCTTCTGCATTGTGGGGTTTTTCACCGATGCAGATTAGCTTCAGCACAGCCTGTTGCCGCTTCGCCGAGGCAGTGCTGCAGTGCTTCCAGCTTGGGACTGGTGTGGAGGGTACAATGGATGAGGATGCGCAGGAGGAGGAGGAGGCTGAAGAGCATGACATTCCTGAGCTGTAGAGTGTGGGTGAAACACTGACTGAGGTAGGGCCTGCAAACCTTGGTGTGGGAACGACGTGTTCCGTCCCTCGCTCAGACTGGGTCCCAGCTTCCACAATATTAACCCAGTGTGCCGTCAACGAGATGTAGCGGCCTTGCCCACAAGCACTTGTCCACGTGTCTGTGGTTAGGTGGACCTTGGGTGAAACAGCGTTGTTCAGGGCACGTGTGATGTTTTGTGACACGTGGTTATGCAACGCGGGGACGGCACACCGGGAGAAATAGTGGCGGCTGGGGACCGAGTAACGTGGGACAGCTGCCGCCATCAGGTCGCGGAATGCTTCTGTCTCCACCAGCCTAAAAGGCAACATTTCCAGCGCAAGCAGTCGCGAAATGTTAGCATTTAGAACTGTGGCATGTGGGGTGTTGGCAGTGTATTTGCGCCTGCGTTCAAAGGTTTGCTGAATGGATAACTGAACGCTGCGCTGGGACAAGGACGTGCTTGATGATGGTGTTCTTTCTGCGTAGGCAACTGCAGGTGCAGGAGTGGAGGAGGCTTGTTCGCAGGCAGCATGGACAGGGGATTGGCTCGCATGCACAACCAGCGAAGACGTAGCAGTGACATCAGCAAGCACTGCTCCTCGACTCTGTTGTACTTCCCACAAAGTCGGGTGCTTGGCTGACATGTGCCTGATCATGCTGGTGGTGGTCAGGCTGCTAGTTTTGGTACCCCTGCTGATGCTGGCACGGCAGGTGTTGCAAATGGCCTTTTTAGAATCATCTGGAGCCAACTTAAAAAACTGCCAGACTCGGGAAGACCTAACATTTGTACAGGCACCTTGTGTCGTCGTGTTGTTCCGGGGAACGGTTGCCTGACTTCTGCCTGGGGCCACCACCCTGCTTCTTACTGCCTGTTGTGATGCTACGCCTCCCTCCCCCTGTGCACTGCTGTCCTCGCTCTGCATATCCTCCTGCCAGGTTGGGTCAGTTACTGGATCATCCACCACGTCGTCTTCCTCTTCCGCACCCTGCTCCTCCTCCTGACTTCCTGACAATTGTGTCTCATCATCGTCCACCACTTGTTGAGACACGTTGCCAACTTCGTGAGAACGTAGCTGCTCAAATATTTGGCCATCTGTACAGACGATCTCCTCATGACCCACTTCAATATGAGCTGGCGAGAGGCCAGAATGTGTGAATGGAAACGTGAACAGCTCTTCCGAGTGTCCAAGTGTGGGATCATTAATGTCCGAGGAGGACGTGTACTCAGCCTGGTGGTAGGAAGGAGGATCAGGTTCAGAAATGTGCGGTGCAGTATCACGGCTACTGACACTTGACCGTGTGGAAGACAGAGTGTTTGTGGTGGTGCCAATCTGACTGGAAGCATTATCTGCTATCCAACTAACAACCTGTTGACACTGGTCTTGGTTCAAGAGCGGTGTACTGCTGCGGTCCCCAAGAATTTGGGACAGGACGTGCGAGCGACTAGATGTGGCCCTTTGTTGTGGCGAAATTAGAGCTTGCCCACGACCTCGGCCTCTGCCTGCACCACCATCACGTCCACTTCCTTGTTCCTTGCCAATGCCCTTGCGCATTTTGCAATGCTGTGCTGACGTGTATTCACTACTTGTGCGTTATATCAAAGTTTGTGGAAATTGCACACAAGTGCACCTGTACGCTGCCACCGACAGGCACACACGTGCGGTTTTAAAAACCAAGCACGGACGCACTAAGAACCTAACAGGTTTTTTTGGGGAGCGACAATTACAGACAAGTCAGACACTATCTGGACTGTTTTAGACTGTGTACACCAGCCCCAGATATGATGAAGGCTGGTATACGGTCACCACTAGGAATGGCTATATATACCCTGCCTGCCTGCCTGCCTGCCTGCCTGTATACTGGTACAATAGTCCTGACAAGGACTCTTCTGGTCACTAGCCTGTATTCAGACCTGGCTATACCCTGCCTGTATATAGCAACAATAGTCCTGAGAAGGACTCTGCTACTGTACTCCGACCTGGCTATACCCTGCCTGCCTGTATACAACTAGAATAGTCCTGAGAAGGACTTTTGGTCACACTGTTTGCAGCCCTGCAACTGAAAAAGCTATAAAGGGCCGCAAAGCTTTCCCTGAATCAGCGACACTCTCCCTGCACTGACTGTCTGGATAGCTGTGAGCAGAGCACAGCGCGCCGGCCGGTATAAAGGCTCGGTCACGCTGTGCAGGCCGGCCAATCACTGCAATTCCACAACTAACAGGGCTGTGGCATTGCAGTGGTCTGCCAGCCAATCCCTGCTTGAGGGCTGGCTCTCAAAAGAGCGCCAACATGCAGGGATGAAGACCACGAGTACAGCACGAGTATCGCGAGATTACTCGGTCCCCGCCGAGCAGCCCGAGTACAGCGATACTCGTGCGAGTACCGAGTAGTTACAAGCATGCTCGCTCATCACTAAAGTTTACATGAAAAATACATAGATGTATAACAATCAGAGTGACGTAAACTATTACCAAAGAGAGTGTGTCACAATATAGATGCATTGTCATAATTGCCCTGTTCCTTAGAAATGACAGAATGACATATGTAGTAAAAATTCCATACCCAACGATCAAATGCATAAATACAATTGAATCCAGAGAAAAAAAAAAAACAAAAAAAAAACAAAAAGGGAAATTTAGATGGGTTTATAAACCTTTTCTATGTCCCCAGAGCTAAAACTACTATTGTATTTCAGTTCTCTCGTATCAACAGACACTGCTTGAATGCTACATTATAGTATTCACATGATTAAAATTCCATGGAAAATATAACAATCAGAGTGATGTGAACTATTACCAAAGAGAGTGTGTTACAATATAGATGCATTGTCATAATTGCCCTGTTCATAGATATGATAGAATAACATATGTAATAGATATTCCATACCCAACGATCAATGCACAAATGGAAAAAAAAAAAAAAACAAGAACAAGAATCAAGCAACTCCTCCAGGGGATATTGCTAAAGAGGACTTTAAAAACCTATACAAACAACTAATAGCAAAAAAAACAAAAGAAACAAAACTATGGTTGGATGCTGAATTCCTCAGTAATTATGTGGATAAAAAAATGGTGCCAAGAGGTTTGAGAATCACGAAAGATTGCACCTATCCTTATCCAGATCAATTTTTTTCTGATTGGAATGACATTCTGTCTACCTGCTCATTGAGTTTGATGAATTGCATTATTAAATATGAGCAATTGGAGCTAGTGAAAATACAAGAAACCATTACTGAGATAGAAGAAAAAATGTCTGATGTGGTCAAACCCGACAACTATGAGAATCTAATGAAGAAAATGTCTAGCAACATAGAAAATTTAGAAAATAAAATTGTGGATATTAAAAGACGTAAATGGGAACGAGATAATGAGGACTATTCTAAAAATCAAGTTTATACGTGGAAAAAACATAGAAGTGGATCCAAATTTGCATTTAAAACGAATAAAAGCAAAAGACGCGTCAGTTTTTCCTATCCGGAGACATCAGGGGATTCCCTTACTCATTCCTCATCTGAAAGGTTGGATCAGAGTGACAGTCAGGACGATTTGGGTCCAATGCAGTAAAAAAACGGGGACGGAGAGCCGGTAGAAAGCATAATACAAACAAGGCAATCTACCAGGAAAAAGAAAATATGAACACCGTTTGGAATCTTACCACCAGAATTTTTCAACCTGAACATTTGTCTGCGCTCTCCAAAGGTTTGGGATTTGCTCCTAAAACACGCTTTAATTTGTTTTCTACCCTGTTAGACATTAATAAGTTTACACGCAATTTAACATTGAAATGTCATTTTTTGGGTTGTGAAGGGGAAAATGTCACTACTAATATTGATGGAATGGAAGAGATTGGTGTTGCTACTACCACTTTAATTCCCAGTTTTTCTGAACTGTGTGGTATTACTTCTTTGAGACAATTGGAAGCAGAAAGTGGTGGTTTTATCAAAGCAAACATGAATTCCTTTCATACACACAATAGGGATTACTATCCCATTAATTCCAGACCCATGATTTTTGATAGATTCCAAGATCTCATTGAGGAAGATTTGGTAAAACTGCACTCCTCACACAGGGATATTAGATCTAATCTCACTAAATTAGAAAAAGCAGCTTTACAAGAAATAAAAAAGGACTAGCATATCACGGTAAAAAGGGCGGATAAGGGGGGCGCAATCACAATCATGGACACGGATCTGTATATTAAGTGCAATGTAGAGCTTCTTAGCAATAGTGACACCTATGGGATTTTGGGGGGGGATCCCACCTCATTTTTTCAAAAGGAACTGCTATCAGTACTACGGGATGGAGTGGAGATGGGAATTATTACGCAAAAATTAATGGATTTTTTATACGTTGATAATCCTGTTATCCCCATCTACCACTCCCTCCCCAAGGTGCATAAGGGTGGATTCCCCTCGAAATTCAGACCCATCGTGTCGGCCATAGGATCTCTATCGGAGAGAATAGGGGCTTGGCTAGACCATGCCTTGCAGCCCTTGGTTAAATCTTTGCCGGGGTACATAAGGGACACTAAGAGTGTCCTTTGTGCCTTTGAAAATTTTCAATGGGAGGATCGTTTTATATGGCTGACAGCAGATGTGGTAGCTCTTTATCCCTCTATCTCTTATGAGGTCATCATGACATCATTTAAACATTTTTTATGCAAATATAGCGACTATGACAATTGCATGCAGTCCTTTATACTTGACGTCACTAAATATCTTTTGAATAAAAACTATTTTCTCTTTAATGGAACTTTTTACATCCAGAAGCAGGGTGTTAGCATGGGAGGGAAATATTCACCCTCCCTTGCTAACCTCGTTATGGGTTTCTGGGAAGAGATTTTTTTGATGAACGATGGTAACCCGTGGCAACGGCAAATAATGTGGTACGGAAGGTACATAGATGACCTCCTGTTGCTGTGGGGTGGTACCCAGGAAGAAATCGGTCTGTTTATAGAGTATATCAATTGCAACGACTTTAACTTGCGCTTTACTTCAAATTATCATCAAAGCCAAATTAACTTCCTGGACATCACCCTGCAGGCCGGCGGAGGTACGCCTGATGTGCTTATTACTCCTTACCATAAGGACATAAGCGAGAATACCATTTTGAGATATGGTTCATGTCATCCTAGACATGTGACTTCTAACATCCCTAAGGGGGAGTTAATTCGAACTAAACGTAACTGCTCAGATAGCAGATTTTTGGATGAAGTACTAAGGGACAAGTGTAAGGATCTAAGAGATAGGGGTTACCCCAAAGACTTGATAGCTAGGACATATGAGGAGGTCTCTCAGATCAAACGTGAGTCACTGCTAATAGATAGGATAAAACCCTCATGTAGTAATGACAACAAGGTCATAAACTTTGTCACCACTTACAGTGAAGATTTTAATGATATTGTTAAAATTGTGAGAAAATATATTCCCATTTTGAACAGTGATTTGACAACCAGGGAAGTATTGACTAAGTGTGACATTAGATTCATTCCAAAAAAAGCTCCCACAATTGGTAATATAGTATCCCCAAGTTTTTTAAAATCTCCCCCGCAAAAGGGCTCTACATGGTTGGACCTTAAGGGTTTCTTTAAATGTCATCACAATATTTGTATTTCTTGCTCCCATGCTGGTAGAACGAAAACATTTACTTCTATAGTTAATGGCAATACTTATGACATTAATGGATTCATTAACTGTAACACCACCGGAGTAATTTATTTAATAACATGCACCCTATGTCAAATCCAGTATGTAGGGTGCACTATTGGTCCCCTTAAGAAACGAATAAGGCGACACTTATCTGATGCCTTGGGAACGAATAAAATTGGTACTTCAATGGTATCAAAACATTTTTCAGAAGTACACGGAGGCGACAACAGTAGTTTCAGTTTTTGTGGCATAGAAAGGGTTCAGAAACCTATCAGAGGGGGATGTTATAGACGTAAAATCTTAAATCGTGAGTCTTTTTGGATTTTTAAATTGGGAACTAGGCAGCCAAATGGTTTGAATATACGCAAAGATCTGATATTGCAATACAACTGATTGACATGTCTCCGTAGGATGTAATACATATACAATTGATTAAAGATATATAATAAATGAATAGGGAAATATATATATGGACCAACTCAGAGTCAATGAAGTTCATAGCGGACCCACAGTCAACAAAGGCAGTAGCAGACCAGACCGACTCCTTGACTCGGAGGTCGACATTCAGAAGTATCTTATTGGAGGATAGGAAAGGTACCTGATAGTCTGGGCAACCTCCTCGACCGTTACCCAGACTTAGAAGTTTACCGACGACTGTTTAGCGGAGGGGCAAGCCGGGCAGTCTTTCCTCCAGTGTCCATGGTGTCCACAATAGAAGCACAGCTTGAGATCCCGGCGTCTTCTCCTCTCCTTCTCATCCGGACTGATGGCTCCAACTTCCATCTGTTCCATAGCCGGCAAAGAAGGTGCCCTAGGTAGAGGGGGCGGAATCTCACTCATGGTTCCCCTTCTTTCCCGTAATCTGCGGTCCATACCAACTGCCTCCGTCATCGCATCATCCAAGGTGCTGGGAGGAGGGTGCAGAGCCAAAGCGTCTTTCAGGGAGTCCGAAAGACCTCGCCGGAATTGGCACCTGAGTGCAGAATCATTCCACCATACCTCAGTGGACCACTGCCGAAACTCAGAACAATATAGCTCAGCAGTGTGGTTTCCCTGAGTGAGACACATGATCCTGTCCTCAGCCACCCGTACACGGTCTGGTTCGTCATATATCACCCCGAGGGAGTCAAAGAAGAGGTCAACCGAATGCCGTTCCGGGGCCGAAGGGGGTTGGGAAAACGCCCAGGTCTGGGGAACCCCTCTAAGTAACGACATGATGATCCCCACCCGCTGGATCTCATTCCCCGAGGACCGAGGCCGGAAAGTGAAAAGAAGCCTGCAACTCTCCCTAAATGTCCGAAATAGGTTTTTCTCCCCCGAGAATTTATCGGGGAGCATCACCGTGGGTTCGGGGGAGGTCAGTTGGACATCAGTGGGACTATGCTGTCCTACGGTTTGTGAGGTAACTGCCACTGAGGTGGCCCTCGCAGAAGCAGAAACCTCACTCTGCAGAATGTTGTGTGAAGCTACCAGGGTGCGATGCTCTGCAGCCAAATCCTGCACCAGCTGCATAAGGTTGGCTACTTGCTCGCACAAAGTACTGAGTGGATCCATTACAGTCTGTTATTCTGCAAAGTTGGATCCCACTACCAAGAATTAAATAATTAAATGGCTTTTTTTTTTTTTTCCCTATGGGAGATAAAGCCTATTGGGGCCGGCTATACTGTAATGCTGCCACAAGGGGGAGCCAGAGATCTGCAGCAAACGACACTACACAGAGCAATGAGAACCAGGAAGGAAATGCACAGCGTTCTCATGCACTGCCTAATCAGCACAGCTGAGAGGCAGAACTGCAGGGTATGTGAGGAATAGTGAGACAGGCTGGGTCAAACACTGTATGGGCAGAAGCAGGACCGGAGGAGCGAGCAGAAGCGAAGTCAAAGTCAGGCTAAGGTCAGTACCGGAGGAAGCAACCGAGTGGGGAAATAGGAGGGGTGACACAGAACACAGACAAGGGCACGGGGGCACAGGAACAGACAGAACAGGATATCACTCACAGGACCAGCAATCACAGGCAAAGCAGAGCTAAGCTTATAGCCGGCGCTGGTTCACTGGAAGTGTCAGCTTTTAAGGCATCCAGGGGCCGGAAGTGAGGCCCGAGAGAAGGCTCCGCCCCCTAGCCATGTGTATAGGGAGGCGAATCATGACACACAGCGAGGGGACTTCAACCACAGTCTCCCTCGTTTCTACTAATTGGGCCACACACACCCCACTTGACTGGCATCAGTTGATCCCCCTTTTCAAAATGAAAAAGATGCTTTGCATGAAGCACTCTCAAAAATACGCGTGACTTTTGCCTCCCCTGGATGACCCAGGGGAAGAAAAGTCCTCTGAGAGCCATGTCCACATTGTCAGTGGACAGACGCTTGTGCTTATCTGTCAGCAGACCCACAGCAGCACTGAAGACAGGTTCCGAGAGAACGCTGGCTGCAGGAAACGACAAGATCCCCAAGGCGTACGTGGCGAGCTCAGGCAATTTATCCAGATTGAAAGCCTAAAATGAGCAAGGCTCAAGTTGCACAGTAATGGCATCGATGTTCCCTTGCATATACTCATATATCTGTGTCTCCTCCTCTTTTTCCTCGTAACGCTGTTTTGTTTTCGCATGAGAATTTGTTCTTGTCACTTTCCCATGTGTTTGTGTTGTGAGTTGTTTGTCACCTTTTGGACACCTTTGAGGGTGTTTTCTAGGTGTTTTTATGTGTTTGTGATTGCCTCCCATTGTTTCCTATGCGGTTCGAGTAGTTGGCCGAACCGGTTCACCGAACCGAACTCGAACGAGACCTCCGTCGGCGAACCGAACTCGAGCCGAACCACGGCCGGTTCGCTCATCTCTACTCAGCAGTTGCAAGAAAGAATACAACTCCTTGGGCAGCTGACATGAGTGCACTTAAAGGAGGTACAAGTACAACAGAACATCTACTATGATAGGGTCACCCAGCCCCGAGAGTTCAATGTAGGACAGCATATGATGGTACTAAATCCCATCCACCATGACAAATTGCAGGCCAACTGGTAGGGTCCAGACACAACAAAGAGGAGGCAATCATCTATCAGTCAGGTAGCATTCGATCCCCACCCCACCCAAATTAAGAGGACTTCTATTCACCAATTAAAAGTGTACCAGGCCAGAGATATATATGCAGTAGTTAGATGCTGTCGCCAGATACCTCAGAACTTGATCTCAGGCTGGACTTGTTACAGCATAACAAAGCAAAGGGAGAGGTGGAGCAAGTCACCTTAGGGGATCTCCTCACCCCAGCCCAATCCAGTCAACTGCAGAGGTTATTAGACTAGTGTCATGAGCTCTTCTCTAATCAGCCGGGCCAAACCAATTTGACTGAACATCAGGTGGACACCAGGACAGCAAGGCCAATTCAACAGCCACTGTATCGAATGGCATTCAGGGTTCAGCAGACGATTCGTTAGGAAGTGGTTCAGTTTTTAGAGTTTGGAGTGGTGGTCCCCTCGTGCAATCTTTGGGAGGCAAGAGCAGTCCTTGTCCTGAAAAAGGACCAGACCACAAGCTTCTGAGTTGATTACCTGTGGCTGATTGGAATAACTATTATTCATGCATACACCATACCCCGAATAGATGATCTGGGGGTGTGACATTCATGTCTACCCTAAATCTCAGTAGAGGTTTCTGGCAGATCTCTTTGACACCGAGCTCCTAGGAGCATTCCCCTTCTTCACCCCCTGTGGTATGTTCCAATTTCCAGTTATGCCATTTGGGATGAAGAATATGCCAGCTACGAATGGTGGATGTCATACTTGCTGGCTGTCAGGAGTTCTCCCAGGATTATCTGGATGATTAAGACCTGGGAGGAACAACTATAGCATGTAGGGGAGATACTCTTGCTCATTTAGCAGGATAGGTTAACCATTTGGGCAGACAAGTACCAAATAGGAATGGTTGAGATCCAGTAGCTAGGATACCGAGTAGAGGGAGGTATTATAAAGACTGACCAGGCTAAAGTACAACTAATAACTCAGTGGCCCCAGCCCCACAACCAAAAGCAAGTGCAAGCATTCTTGGGTATCACAGGGTATTACCGAAAATTCATTCATACAGTACCATAGGCAAGCCTCTGACTGAACTGACAAGAAAGAAATTCCGAAGACAGATAGAATGGTCTGAGCAATGTGAATTGGCTTTGTGTAGCTCAAATGAGCCCTTGCTGGGGCCCCTGTGAGAGCTGCGACCGATTACACCAAGAGATTTCTTGTGCAGACTGATGGGTTGGGTTTTGTCCTTAGTAAGGTGGATAGCACAGGGCAGGATCACCCTGTGGTGTATCTTTGCAATAAACTGGTAGACCGAGAGAAGGCATATGCTACCATAAATAGCGCATGGCTGGCCATTGTCTGGACACTGAAGAAACTGTTACCCTATGTGTATGGCAAGGAAATCACTATAGCAATGGACCACAATCCACTGACCTGTCTACACCAGTAGGTGGGGGAGAATGGGCGATTGTTATGATGGAGCCTGAGGAGCCTAGCGTTGCAACCGTTCAACTTTACCATTTCTCACAAAAAGCGGAGAAACCAGAGGGATAGTCAATTTCATGAACTGGAGCTCAACACTTAGGCGGGCTTTGCACACTACGACATCGCAGGTGCGATGTCGGTGGGGTCAAATCGAAAGTGACGCACATCCGGCGTCGCAGTCAATATCGTAGTGTGCAAATCCTTTTTGATACGATTAACAAAAGCGTCATTATTGTATCATCGGTGTAGGGTCTGACATTTCCATAATGCCGGTGCAGTGACAGGTACGATGTTGTTTCTCGTTCCTGCGGCCGCACACATCGCTGTGTATGAAGCCGCAGGAGAGAGGAACATCTCCTACCTGCGTCCCGGCTGCAATGCGGAAGGACGGAGGTGGGCGGGATGTTTACATCCTGCTCATCTCCGCCGCTCCGCTGCTATTGGCCGCCTGCCTGTCGCTGTGACGCCACACGACCCGCCCCCTTAGGAAGGAGGCGGATCGCCGGCCAGAGCGGTGTCGCAGGGCAGGTGAGTGCATGTGAAGCTGGCGTAGCGATAATGTTCGCTACGCCAGCAATCACAAGATATCGCTGCTGCGACGGGGGCGGGGACTATTGCGCTCGACATCGCCGCATCGGCTTGTGATGTCGCAGCGTGCAAAGTACCCCTTACTGTAATGAAAAAGTGGGAGAGGACTATAAAGATCTCTTTGTGGACTAAAGGCTATTGGACCAAAGGGCATACAGTGCAGTCCACTCCTCTAAGGAATATAGATCTTTTCCACCACAGAGCGCTGATTACGTTGATCTCATTGTTGTTCTCATTGTTACGTTTTATAAGATATTTCCTTCCTTGCTTGTCATCTTGTCAACAGTACTCTATGCTATATAGGTAAGTCATCTATTCATTATGTACTGCACTTCAGACCTGCATTATCTATGGTTAATCCAGAAGGAACTTTCTGTGTGGTATTCCTCGTGGCATGTTTGAATGGTACAGTATTTCTTGATCTGTAATTGTTATATCTACACTTCCTATGCACTGCACTTTAAATTGATGCCTTTCAATGTGGGGACATGGATATCATTCCGGTCTTATACTGTATATACACACATTTCTAGGCATTAAAAAAAATATAAACTAATCTGTGGTGTATATATACTAAGTTGGGTCACATTATAATAGGGAAAAGGAAAAGATATGAAAATTTATGTGAGATAATAATATATAACTGTTCTTATATTTGTTTAAATGCTATTTAGAATATGAATCATTATAAGATTTTTATAAAACTTTAGTTTTATAAAAATCTTAAAATTATTCATATTCTAAATAGCATTTTAACAAAAATATTATAATTACTAGAAGGTGGCCCCCATCGTGCTCCATCCCCCATGCTGCGCACCCCCCATCGTGCTCCATCCCCCATGCTGCGCACCCCCCATCATGTTTCATCCCCCCATTCTGGGCACCCCCCATCGTGCTCCATCCCCCACGCTGCACCCCCCATCGTGCTCCATCCCCCATGCTGCACCCCCCCATCGTGCTCCATCCCCCATGCTGCACTCCCCATCGTGCTCCATCCCCCATGCTGCACACCCCCCATCGTGCTCCATCCCCCATGCTGCACACCCCCATCGTGTTTCATCCCCCCATTCTGGGCACCCCCATCGTGGTCCAACCCCCATGCTGCCCCCCCCATGCTGCACACCCCCCATCGTGTTTCATCCCCCCATTCTGAATGGGCATCGTGTGAGGGGGCGTGGCCGAATGGGCATCGCGTACAGGGGGCGTGGCCTAGCGGGCATTGCGTGCGGGGGCGTGGCCTAGCGGGCATCGCGTGCGGGGGGGCGTGGCCTAGCAAAAATCGTGTGCGGGGTGTGTGGCCTAACGGGCATCGCGTGCGGGGGGCATGGCCTACGGGCATCGCGTGCAGGGGGCGTGGCCTAGCGGGCATCGCAATGGGGGGGCGTGGGCTAGTGGTCATCGCGTGCGGGGGCGTGGGCTAGCGGTCATCGCGGTGCGGGGGGCGTGGCCTAGCGGGCATCATGTGCAGGGGCGTGGCCTAGCGGGCATCACATGCGGGGGGTGTGGCCTAGCAGGCATCGCGTGCGGGGGGCGTGGGCTAGCGGTCATCGCGTGCGGGGGGCGTGGGCTAGCGGTCATTGCGTGCGGGGGGCGTGGCCTAGCGAATATCGCGTGCAGGGAACGTGGCCTAGTGGGCATTGCGTGTGGGGGGCGTGGCCTAGCGGGCATCGCGTGCGGGGGGCGTGGCCTAGCGGGCATCGCGTGCGGCGGGCGGGCCTGGCCAAATGGTTAATCCATGCGGGGGCGGGGCCAGGCCGAGCCGAGCGGCCAATCCGTGTGGGGGGGCGGGGCCAGGCCGAGCCCAGCGGCCAATCCGACGGTTGTCACTGTAAGGACACAATTTTGGAGCAAGACAGACAGACAGACAGACAGAATAAGGCAATTATATATATAGATATTTTGTTATCTCACATAACTTTTCCTATATTTTCTTTTTCCCTATTATAATTTAGATGCAGTGGAGTTTTAGGTCAAAGTTATACCATATGCAGTATGTAGAGGGAATTTGCTGGTAAACATTACAGTTACAACTTGTGTCGACCCTACTTGTTTCCATTTTTTTCTTGCAGTTCTTATAAATTGTGTGCAGTTGAGTAAATGAATGTAAGTCAACAATTTATACATGAAAGCCATTTATATTTGTAGCTCTGAACTCTTCTGTCATAGTTTATAGACTTGCTGCACTGTCAGCAGTTCATCTGTAGAAAACACGTTTTGGTGACTCATATTGTCCTTCATGAAGAAATAACACAGCATTATGTTTGTCAGCCCCATTAAGTGTTTAGGGGAAAACGTTTAGTGCCTCTAATTGCTCTAGGGCTTTTTATTTCATAACATTTCAATAGAAAGTACCTTTTCGTAGGCTGCATTCCATGAATACACTATGGTTATGGATTAAGGAAAGTGTTGCCATTAGACATAAGCATATCTCTCCACGGAGGGCCGAGTTCAAATCAAATTTCCTAAAATTAATGGTTTCACAAGAATTCAAATATTTTGAGATTTGATTCTCTTAGCACCTTTTCCCACTCTGTTGAATCATTAGAGAGCAGGCTAATGCCATTTTGCACTGCTGCAGCTATGACATCTCACAGATTATCATTCCTTGTACAGTAGTGGTCAGTGACTGGACCATCACAGATGGAATGTTCCCAGTGGAGCACAGGCTAAATGGCAGTCGTTATACATTTCAGCAGTCACTGGGTAACTCTCTCTCCTGTAGAGTGTAAGCTCTCATGGTCAGCAGGGTGTTTTCTCTCTTTCTCTCTCCTATAGACTGTAAGCTTTTATGGTCAGCAGAGTTTTCCCTCTCTCCCATGTAGTGTAAGCTTTTATGGTCAGCAGAGTTTTCCCTCTCTCCCATGTAGTGTAAGCTTTTATGGTCAGCAGAGTTCTCCCTCTCTCCCATGTAGTGTAAGCTCTTATGGTCAGCAGGGTTCTGTCTCTCTCCTATGAAGTGAAAGCTCTTATGGTCAGTGGGGTCCTCTCTCTCCTGTAGAATGTAAGTTCTCATCGTCAGCAGAGTTTTTTGTCTCTTTCTCTATGCTATAGAGTGCAAGCTTTAATGTTCAGCAGGGTCCTCTCTCTCTCCCTTAGAGTGTCAGCTCTTATGGTCAGCAGCTGTCATGCTAGGTATGGATGTCACGCTAGGTACGGGGAAGTACCAAGCAAATGGTGAAAAAGAAGGGATGCCCTGTGTCTACAGGAGAGGGACATGGTGACCCATGACCATAACCAAACCTGCCACTGGCCCCTGGCTTCCCTCACCACCTTAATTAGATTCCACACCTATGTGTCGAGCTGGTTCTGTCTCTCTCCTACAGAATGTAAGCGCTTATGGTCAGCAGAGTTCTGTCTGTCTCTTGTAGAATGTCAGCTTTTATGGTTAGGGGGTTCTGTCTCTTTCTCTTTCCTTTTTTTCCCCGCGTAGTGTAAGCTCTTAGGGGTAGCAGGGTTCTCCCTCTCCTCTCCCTCACATGTATTTTCCAATTAATTACAAGCTTTCCAGTATTGACATTTGTGTGAAACACATTGGCAGTTTTTCATCTGCAGCATTGCAGAAGTCTGGGGCACTGTAGCTGCCTGGACGGAGCGAAGTGACTAACTTCAGAACATTTTTAGTAGGAGACCAATCACCATTAAAATGCTGCTTCTTTATCGATAACATAAACAATGAGCTGCAAACTATGAAATGAAGAACTCCTCTGTTTTTGCAAATGGAGAGGATTTTTAATGAGAAGTAAATTACAAAGTTGCTTATTTTACAAGTACTTTGCAATTTTACATATTTAAGAAGAGGAGACAATCACTTTTAGGTAATTTTCATGATAAAGACCTGATTGAAGCCTCTGTCATTTGTCACTTGATAGGCATTCAGTGGCATACATCGCCTATTAATTACTATTATAAAACATATATAGTATGATAAACTTTTGTTTGTGCTTTGCCCTTGTATTAGATAGTGAAGTCATTTACGATCTTCAATGCAGTTGAAAGAAAATGGGTGCAAACACATGGACTGAACCGGATTGAAACGTGACAAAAGAACACTTGACATAGATCAAGTCAATAAACGTGCGCAATGAGTCTCGTTAATTTATATATACAAAAATCCCAACATTTGTTATCTCTGCCTCCTTAATTTCATAAGATTAGCTAATACTGAGGATAATCATAATATTGTTATTACTAAGTTTCTATGAGAAAATTATGTGTCTGGCCCGTGATACATGGAATTAAGTAATCACTTGTAGTAGAATATAAATGCCCTTTTTCATGTTTCTGTCTAAAATTAAATTAGATAAAGTGACATAAGTATTTTAAAAGAAAAATGATCTGCTGCATCGTAGAGGGGAAATTTAGGAGGTAACAAGAATAATTTATGTTCCTTATTTCCCTACCAAGTTATGATCAGCATGGAAATAAGAGCTGATGCCATAGAACTCTGGCCAGTTTACCAAAATACTTTTTGAATCAGGTGGTACCATTGTGTGTTTGTATTGCAGTTATTATCCTGTCGATATTTGCATGTTAGAGTTTTTCAGGTTTGCATGTTGTTGTTCTTCTCTATCAGAATATGAATTTGCATTGTAAAATCAGTCTGGTAAAACAGTGCTACAATGTTTAATTTGATTCTGCTTCCTCTTTTCTTTTAAAGGGAACTGTCACATTGGATATAATGTCAGATATGCCAGCAGCATATTATAGAGCAGTAGTAGCTGAACACACCGATATACAGTTTCTGTATGAGAAAAGATTCACAATAACGTTTAATGTATTCATTGAAATTCTTGTTCTGCTTAAGCTTGGGAGTCAAGTGGGCGGTCCTCTAATTATACTTATATACTTATAATTTTGTTTGACAGCAATGGTATGTCTGTATGTCAATAATTCGGATTGTTTAGTAGACTAGTACTAAGCTTAAAAATTATCGGTACCTAAATTAATAAATGACATGCTGCCTGTAGATCAGACACCATGTACAGTGTTACACTTCCTTTAATACTTCTATAGTGTTATTGTAAACTGCCCTTTTCAGAATTATGGCCATTGATAAAAGCAATGATGCATCATAGGATCACACTTTAGGGTGTACAGACCATATAGGCTGCTCTAAGGGACAAATCTGCACAGGGGCAAACTGAAATTAATAAACAAATAAATAATTTAAAAAAAACATAGTGGAGTCCCTTCCATGTTTGATAACCAGCAAAGGTAAAGTAGATAGCTGAGAGCTGATATTATGAATCTAGGAAGGTCCATGATTATTTAGCCCTTCCCAGTCTTGGAGGAGTAGTCCTGGGGAGAGAGGAGTATAATAGGAGGAATAGTCCTGTGGGGAGAGGAGGATAATAGGGGGAGTAGTCCTGGGGAGAGAGGAGGATAATAGGGGGAGTAGTCCTGGGGGGAGAGGAGGATAATAGGGGGAGTAGTCCTGGGGAGAGAGGAGGATAATAGGAGGAGTAGTCCTGGGGGGAGCGGAGTATAATAGGAGGAGTAGTCCTGGGGGGAGAGGAGGATAATAGGGGGAGTAGTCCTGGGGAGAGAGTTGGATAATAGGAGTAGTCCTGGGGGGAGCGGAGGATAATAGGGGGAGTAGTCCTGGGGAGAGAGTTGGATAATAGGAGGCGTAGTCCTGGGGAGAGAGGAGTATAATAGGAGGAGTAGTCCTGGGGGAGAGGAGGATAATAGGGGGAGTGGTCCTGGGGGGAGAGGAGTATAATGGGAGGAGTTGTCCTGGGGGGAGAGGAGTATAATAGGAGGAATAGTACTGGGGGAGAGGAGTATAATAGGAGTAGTTGTCCTGGGGGAAGAGGAGTATAATAGAAGGAGTAGTCCTGGGGAGAGAGAGTATAATAGGAGGAGTAGTCCTGGGGGGAGAGCAGGATAATAGGAGGAGTTGTTCTGGGGGGAGAGAAGTATAATTGGAGGAATAGTACTGGGGGAGAGGAGTATAATAGGAGTAGTAGTCCTGGGGGAAGAGGAGTATAATGGAAGGAGTAGTCCTGGGGAGAGAGGAGTATAATAGGAGGAGTAGTCCTGGGGAGAGGAGTATAGTAAGAGGAGTAGTCCTGAGGAGAGAGGCGTATAATAGGAGGACTAGTCCTGGGGGGAGAGGAGTATAATGGAAGGAGTAGTCCTGGGGGAGAGGAGTATAATAGGAGGAGTAGTCCTGGGGGGAGAGGAGGATAATAGGGGGAGTGGTCCTGGGGGGAGAGGAGAATAATAGGGGGAGTGGTCCTGGGGAGAGAGGAGTATAATAGGAGGAGTAGTCCTGGGGTGAGAAGAGTATAATAGGAGTAGTAGTCCTGGGGGTAGAGGAGTATAATATAAGGAGTAGTCCTGGGGAGAGAGGAGTATAATAGGAGGAGTAGTCCTGAGGAGAGAGGCATATAATAGGAGGAGTAGTCCTGGGGGGAGAGGAGTATAATAGAAGGAGTAGTCCTGGGGGGAGAGGAGTATAATAGGAGGAGTAGTCCAGGGGAGAGAGGAGGATAATAGGAGGAGTAGTCCTGGGGGGAGAGGAGGATGATAGGAGGAGTAGTCCTGGAGGTGAGGAGTATAATAGGAGGAGTAGTCCTGGGGGGAGAGGAGGATAATAGGAGGAGTAGTCCTGGAGGTGAGGAGTATAATAGGGGGAGTGGTCCTGGGGTGAAAGGAGTATAATAGGAGGAGGAGTAGTCCTGGGGGGAGAGGAGTATAATAGGAGGAGTAGTCCTTGGGGGTGAGGAGGATAATAGGGAGAGTAGTCCTGGGGAGAGAGGAGTATAATAGAAGGAGTAGTCCTTGGGGGAGAGGAGTATAATAGAAGGAGTAGTCCTGGGGAGAGAGGAGTATAATAGGAGGAGCAGTCCTGGGGAGAGAGGAGTCTAATAGGAGGAGGAGTAGTCCTGGGGAAAGAGGAGTCTAGTAGGGGGAGTAGTCCTGGGGGAAGAGGAGTATAATAGGAGGAGTATTCAGCAGCAGAGGAAAAAAATCCAGAACCGTGAACGGAGATGTGAATATAAAACTACAAGTTTTATTGAAATCCATTTAAAACGTAGGTACAGTGGGGAACACAGAGACACGAGGGAACAGGTACTATCCTACGCGTTTCGACCTTGCAGTCTTAGTCATGGAATGCATGATATCTCTAAAGCAAGTTATTATCATAGGTATACATGTGCTGACTAATTAATTAAGAGACCAGGGAGGTATTCACCCTTTACAAGTTTCATAGCACACAGCATATGAAAAGTGAAATAAATGGAATGTAAGTATATAAAAGCAGAGATATAAGTGCCAGTGTGCAGAAAACTGCATACAATATACACAGACTAGTAAAAATGAAACAAAAAATGTGCAATGAATAAAAACATGTGGTTCCCTTGTTAGGAGTATGAGAGAACTGTATCAAGGAAATGTTATTATTTTGATAAATTATTAAATGTAGAAGATATTATATGATGGGAGTCATGGAAAAAAATATTTTTACAACTGTTTTTGGAATAAATACTGGAAGGAATGAAAAAACTTTTCAGAATTATGGCCATTTATCAAAGCAATGATGCATCATAGGATCACACTTTAGGGTATAAAGACCATATAGGCAGCTCTAAGGGACAAGAGACATGGGGGCTATCTCAGGTTGAACATGTCCTTATTTTAATGGGTGCATAGTAGTGTGGGGAGGTCTCCATCATCGCTGCAATGATGCCAAATAACAAGGTAGAACACAGACAGACAAACAGACTGACAGACAGACACAAACAGACGAAGATGGGAGACAGACAGAGAGACAGTTACTATCCCGGGATATGCCTGGGTACTCGGTGTCTGTCTCTGTGTGTCTGTTTCTGTCTGTCTCTGTCTGTGTCTGTCTGTCTTTCTCTGTCCGTCTGTCTCTGTCTTTTTGTCTTTCTCTGTCTGTCTATCTCTGTCTGTTTCTGTCTGTCCCTGTGTGTCTGTCACTGTGTGTCTGTTTATGTCTCTTTCTGTCTGTGTGTCTGTCTCTATCTGTCTGTCTCTGTCTCTTTCTGTCTGTCTCTCTGTCTGTCTCTTTCCCTGTCTGTCTCTGTGTGCCTGTCTGTACCTTTCTTTGTGTGTCTCTGTGTGTCTGTCTGTCTGTCCGTCCCTTTCTCTGTCTGTCACTGTCTGTCTGTGTGTTTGTCTCTATCCATGTATGTGTCTCTCTCTCTATCCATGTCTGTCTGTCTGTGTCTATCTCCCTATCTGTCTGTGCCTATCTCTCTGTCTCTCTGTATCAGTCTCTTTGTCTCTCTCTCTCTCTATCTCTGTGTCTGTATGTCTCTGTTTATCTCTGTGTCTGTCTGTCAGTCTCTTTCCCCATCTGTCTCTTTTCCCGTCTGTGTCTTTCCCCGTCTGTCTCGTTCCCCGTCTGTCTCGTTCCCCATCTGTCTCGTTCCCCGTCTGTCTCGTTCCCCTGTCTGTCTTTTTCCCTGTCTGTCTCTATCCCTGTCTTTCTCTGTCTATTTTCCCGTCTGTCTCTGTCTCTTTCCCTGTCTCTGTTCTTTCTTATTTGTCTGTCTCTTTCCCTATCTTTTTTCTGGTCTCTTTCCTTGTCTCTGTCTCTTTCCCTGTCTGTCTCTCTCTGTTTCTTTTCCTGTCTGGCTGTCTCTTTTCCTGTCTGTCTGTATCTGTCTGCCTCTGTCTGTCTCTTTCACTGTCTGTCTCTCTCTCTCTCTCTATCTCTTTCCCTGTCTGTCTGTCTTATCTTTCCCTGTCTCCTTCTGTCTGTCTCCCTCTTTCTGTCTTTCTCTGTCTCTTTCTGTCTCTCTCTATCCGTCTCCCCACTGACATCTTATTACCTCACACATAAGCTTCTTATACTAACAGTTTATTTTGCTCCAATAGCAACCACTGATAGTTGCTGATAATAGCCTGTAACTCCCACCTCCATTCAGCTTAATGGAGGCAGTTTTTTTGGAGAGTAACTGTAAAGTGCAGGGTTAATTTTTGCCTTCAAAACATAGTCTATGACATTCCCTGAGTCACATGGAGTGTCTGTGCAAAATTTCATGATTGTAAATGCGACGGTGCGGATTCCTTTAGCGGACATACACACACACACACACACATACACACACATAATAGCAATAATAAAAAAAATACTTATATAACGCTATTGAATCAGCACAATTAATCCTGGTCAATATTAAGTAATAGATTACTAATAAAAAAAATAATTAGAATTTATATGGTAATACTTATATTGAGCAGAAATAAGTTTAGCTTATTATTTTGGCTCTCGACAGCAGTCATGATCTATCATGTGGCCCCTTGGAAAAATTAATTGGTCACCCTTGATAAAGAGGAAAAATATACAAATAGTATCATACATTACAGAGTAACACCTAAATTAACAATTCAATCAAGAGGAGTGAAACCTTAAAGAGCTTAAAATTTGTAATGAAATAGGGGTGACACAAAAGGCAAGAAGTGTATATATTGTATGGCCTTTCCACCTTTATAATTAATAATATTACAATAATGCTGTATGAACAGGTCACCGGTCTGTATTTGTGTTTGTCCTATTGAGTGCATGACATTTGTCCCCTACATGACGTGTGTTCCCTACATGACGTGTGTCCCCTACATGACATGTGTCCCCTAAATAACGTGTCCCCTACATGATGTGGGTCCCTTCATGACGTGTGTCCCCTAAATAACGTGTCCCCTACATGACGTGGGTCCCCTTCATGACATGTGTCCCCTACATGACGTGTGTCCCCTAAATAACGTGTCCCCTACATGACGTGCGTCCCCTAAATGACATGTGTCCCCTATATGCCGTGTGTCCCCTAAACGACATGTGTCCCCTACAGAGTAGCTGCTTGACAGCCGAGCTGCCTTTTTTGTCAATGAGCTCCACTGAACTCAGCAGCTACTCTGTGTAAGCTAACCAGGCATCTTTGCACAGCAGAATAGATCCCTTTACAGGGATGAAAGAGTAAATGCCAAAGTGTACTTTAGAGCTAAGTTGTCCATGTACAGTATGCTCATTTAAGGTTTCAGATTTACTACAAAAGATGACATTAGCGTTTTATCTTGTAGAGACGTCTAAAGAGCACTCGAGGATGTCCTCTATTCACGAGGTTATGAAAAAAGCATGGAATAAAGTACGCCAATGTCTACTTCTGGCTGTGGCAATGCTGTTCATGATGTGGCAACACTTCAAAGCCTTCATTTCACTGTGGTATGTCATTCCTTCCTACATCTGGGCAATTTCCACATGTTCCCCTTCCACAATGCTTTCCAATAGCTTGTCTGCTTCATTTCAGGTGTAGTATTTCGTGCCAAGGACGTTCTAAAAATAAAAGTAAGTATCCAGCTTCTCTTCGGATGACTGTAAGTTAAATGTGTGTTGTGGGAAATCTTATTGTTCTTGTTTGAATCTTTGTTCAGGAAACCTGAGTGTGAATGCAGAAGTCGACGTGATCACTTATTGTTCTAAAAAATGGAAAGGGGAAGCCCTTAATGCTAAGCAGATGAGGAAGGTAAACTTTGTAAATTCTTGTACACTCTTGCATTGTTCATTTTCCAGAATGGGAGCAAAGGAAAGAGTTAAAACTGAATAACTTCCTATTGTCACACATGAAGGCTCAGGCAACAAGATGCAGGGCCAAGCACATTACTGGCATATAAACATTTGAACACCATTTCTTTTAATGACATTGAAACATTTATTATTATTATTATTATTATTAATAATAATAATAATAATAATAGTAATAATAATATTACATGATATAAAGTTTAGATATCTTTACTTTTTCTTCCTCAACAGCACCTTTTTCAAGATTTCATTATATAAACTTTTTATATAATTTAACAAATTTCTTAGAACTGATGATGCTGGGTGGTTTACTTTTAAAGCCAATGTCAGAATGGCTGTATAAGAAGCCTTTTTAAACGTTTTCTCTCCTGATCTTTAAATGAGCAATAAGTTTAGCTAGAACAGGACTGATTAAGATGATAATTTTAAATGGGATACACAAAAACTTAAAAAATAATTAAACAGCCATCCAGACACGGATTTTCAAAGTAACCGCATCAGCCTCATCACATCTTAAGGCCCCGTCACACTAAGCAACATCGCTAGCAACATCGCTGCTGATGGACAACTTTTGTGACGTAACAGCGATGTTGCTAGCGATGTTGCTGTATGTGACATCCAGCAACAACCTGGCCCCTGCTGTGAGGTCGCTGGTCGTTGCTGAATGTCCTGGACTATTTTTTAGTTGTTGCTGTCCCGCTGTGAAGCACACATCGCTGTGTGTGACAGCGAGACAGCAACAACTGAATGTGCAGGCAGCAGGAGCCGGCTTCTGCGGACACTGGTAACCACGGTAAACATCGGGCAACCAAGAAGCCCTGTCCTTGGTTACCCGATATTTACCTTCGTTACCAGCCTCCGCCGCTCTCAGTCAGTGCCGGCTCCTGCTCCTTGCACGTGTAGCAGAGTACACATCGGGTTATTAACCCGATGTGTACTGTAGCTAGGAGAGCAGGGAGCCAACGCTAAGCGGTGTGCGCTGCTCCCTGCTCTCTGCACGTGTAGCTGCGTGCGCTGGTAACCAAGGTAAATATCGGGTTGGTTACCCAATATTTACCTTAGTTACCAAGCGCAGCATCGCTTCAGTGCGTCGCTGCTGGCTGGGGGCTGGTCACTGGTTGCTGGTGACAGCCACCAGCAACCCATGTAGCGATGCTCCAGCGATCCCTGCCAGGTCAGGATGCTGGTGGGATCGCTGGAGCGTCTGACTGTGTGACCTCTCACCAGCAACCTCCTAGCAACTTACCAGCGATCCCTATCAGGTTGTATCGTTGTTGGGATCGCTGGTAAGTTGTTTAGTGTGACGGTACCTTTAGAGAGCTATGTACTGTACCTACAGAACGATTGTAGTTTATAATGTGAATTATGGTAACAGACTGTTATTAGAATAAACTAGAAGGTAGCCCGATTCTAACGCATCGGTTATTCTAGAATTTATTGTGTAGTTAATGTATGATTTTTGTTATATATATATATTGTGAGACTGTGACCGGGGTTATCTATGACGGCCGGTATGTCTCGCCCCGGTTGTGCTCACTCCATGATGGAAAGTAGATCCACTCTAGGGTTAATGCTGTTTCCCTACAGGCTGAAGGAAGGGTTAAATAGAATCAGGAACAAGGGCAGGTGTGCCGGGTGTGAGGGAGTGAACAGAACTTCCTGAGCTTTCTGCTGGAGAGGCACATGTATTGTGTTATGGACTTTTGTTTGGACATTAAAACCGTGTGCTGTGAACCTTCATGCCTGGATCCCGTGTCTTCTGCTGCGCAGCCGACCGTGCTACCTCACA
Organism: Anomaloglossus baeobatrachus; assembly: GCF_048569485.1. NCBI lineage: Eukaryota > Metazoa > Chordata > Amphibia > Anura > Aromobatidae > Anomaloglossus > Anomaloglossus baeobatrachus. The sequence goes on along the minus strand of NC_134358.1, from coordinate 293,087,867 downwards.
TATGGTGGAGAATCGGCGGGCATGACAGCCGGTGAGGTGTAGCATCCATCCCTGGTGACCCAGCTGCGCATGTCCTGGATTCGAGCGGCTATACTACAGCCCAAACCCGGCGACGCCATGGAGGACATACTAAAGCGTTTGGCTCAGGCTAATGCACAGCAGCAACAGGCTAATGCACAGCAGCAACAGTACAATGCACACCTGCTCCAATCCTTGCAAGTACAGGAAAAAAAACTCCAAGAACAGATGGATCAGGCCAATGCACGTCAGCAGCAATCCTTGCAAGTGCAGGACAAAAGGCACCAAGAACAGATGGAGCAGGCCAATGCACGTCAGCAGCAAGCCTTGCAATTGCAGGAAAAAAGGCACCAAGAACAGATGGTTCTCCTGGCCAAGTCGATCCGTGCCGGACCGGCAGCAACAACCCCGGGACCGGGTGACGACGGCAGCGTCCGGAAAGCGGTGAGACAAGCGTTGCAAAAGATGACCCCGGGTGATGATGTGGAAGCGTTCCTGGCGGTGTTTGAGCGGGTGGCCGAGCGGGAAAAGCTGCCGACCCCGCAGTGGGCTGAGGTATTGTCGCCCTATCTGACGGGGGAACCCCAAAAAGCGTACCTGGACCTTTGTGCCGAGGACGCCATTGACTATGTGACCCTGAAAGCCGAAATACTGGCTCGGTTGGGGGTGAATACCTATGTACGGGCTCAGCGGGTAAATCAGTGGTTCTATGAGGAAGCCAAACCCGTACGCTCCCAGGCCTATGACTTGTTGCATCTTGTAAAAAAGTGGTTGCAGCCTGACACTCTGAGCCCGGCGCAAATGGTGGAAAGGGTAGTAGTGGATCGTTTTGTGCGCACTTTACCCGTCACCGTTCAACGGTGGGTCGGACAGGGTGACCCGAGTACCCTGGACCAATTAGTGTCCCTGGTAGAGCGGCATGTGGCTACGCAGGACTTGATACGGGACACTGAGACTTTGCGTACCGCCCGTCGGTCCGGCCCCTCCAAGCCTAGGGCCAAGGACCCACCGCTGACAACGGTACAGGAGTCCCCTACCGTCCCGTCTGAGGCCGCGGCCGCCATTCCTGAGGTCCGGAAGGTTCTGTACCCTAAACGACAACCCGTCAAGGGGGTTTCCGTCCCCATTAGATGTTGGCGGTGCCAGCGGGTGGGACATATGGAAGCCCAGTGTCCACTCACCACGGAGCCCATGGATTGTGGGGTTACCCGGCGGGGTTCAAAGTATGCTCAGGTGGTGTGTACCGCTGACCTGGTCTCCCCAGAGACGGAGCCCCACTTGTGCCAAATACAGGTGAATGGATGTCCGGTTACAGGATTGTTGGATTCCGGAAGCTTAGTGACCCTTGTGCGATCCACCTTGAGAGCTAAAGTAAAGGCCACAGGACGCACCGTGGGGGTGGTTTGCATACATGGGGACCGCCGCGACTATCCCACGGGGATTGTCACCATCACAGCACCTTGCGGTCAGGTGCAACATGAGGTGGGACTTCTTAACACTCTTCCTTATGACGTGATCCTAGGAAGGGATCTGCCCTATTTTTGGACTTTATGGAGGGGACCCCCTAAGTCCCCTCAGATATTGGTCGGTCCAGGACCTGAGCCCTACAATCCTGAATCCGGGACACCTGCCATAGGGGTCACCATGATAGGGACAGAGTGTGAACCCGATAGGTCGCCCCTAGAGGTATTGGCAGGAGAGGCTGAGACGGTCGAGCCCATCCCGGAGTTGGAGGCGTCCCCGGATACGTTTGGGACAGCCCAACTCCAGGACCCTACGTTAATACATGCCCGGAGTCGGGTGACAGTAGTTGACGGGGTGGCACAGCTGCCCGGTGCCCAGGTAAGGTACCCCTATTTCGCTCTTAAGCAGGATTTACTCTACCGGGTAGATGAAATACGGGGCGTAGGGGTAGAACAGTTGGTGGTGCCCCAGCCGCATCGCCGGCGGGTCCTCGACTTGGCTCATAAACACCTGATGAGTGGCCACCTAGGGGTCAAGAAAACGCAGGAGCGAATATTGCAAAGGTTCTATTGGCCCGGGGTCTTTGGGGAGGTAAAACGGTTCTGCGAAGTCCCTTTTGAACGGATAGGGATGGATCTGGTGGGGCCCCTCGTAAAGTCCGCTCGAGGGCACCAACACATCCTAGTGATCGTTGACTATGCCACCCGGTATCCCGAGGCGATACCTCTCAGACATACTGCAGCAAAGCTTATAGCTCGGTAGTTGTTTGCTGTGTTCTGCCGGGTGGGATTGCCCAAGGAGATCCTTACGGATCAGGGGACCCCATTCATGTCTAAAGTGACCAAAGAGCTATGCCGGCTACTCCAGATCAAGCAGTTGCGTACGTCTGTGTATCATCCTCAAACGGACGGTTTAGTCGAGCGTTTCAATAAAACCCTGAAAACCATGCTAAGAAGGGTGATTTCAAAAGACGGGAAAGACTGGGATATGATGCTTCCCTATTTGATGTTTGCCATACGAGAGGTGCCACAGGCATCCACGGGGTTTTCGCCTTTTGAATTGTTATACGGGCGACATCCCCGGGGATTGTTGGACCTGGCAAAGGAAACATGGGAACAAGAGCCCACCCCCCATAAAAGTGTGATTGAACACATTTTGGGTATGCAGAACCGCATAAGCGCGGTCATGCCAATTGTGAAGGAGCATTTACAGGAGGCTCAGGCCGCGCAAAGCGGCCGCTACAATAGACAAGCCACCGTGCGGACCTTTAAACCCGGGGATCGGGTGTTGGTATTGATCCCCACGGCGGAGAGCAAATTCCTGGCTCAGTGGCAAGGCCCCTACGAGATAAAGGAAAGAGTAGGGGTGGTTAACTATAAAGTATTGCAGCCCGGTAGGCGGAAACCTGAACAAATATACCATGTCAACCTATTAAAACCTTGGCAGGAACGGGAAAGCCTGATGGCTGTTTTTTCCCCACCTCCCTCCTCTTCGGGTGGTTCACATCCGGCTCCAGCAACCTCCGGAGAGGACGAACCGGAAGTAAGGATTGGAGAAGCCCTCACCAAGCAACAGAGGCGAGAGGCCAGACGGTTGGTTCAGCAGAACCCCGATGTCTTCTCCGAGCTGCCCGGTAGGACCAGTCTGATACGACATGATATTGTCACCGAGCCCCACCTGAAGGTACGCCTGAAGTCATACCGGGTACCGGAGGCTTGACGACAAGCCATATCGGAGGAAGTAAAGACAATGTTACGCCTGGGGGTCATCGAAAAATCCCGGAGTGAATGGGCTAGTCCGATTGTCCTAATACCAAAACCCGATGGCTCCTTAAGGTTCTGCAATGACTTTAGGAGATTGAACGAAATATCCAAGTTCGATCTCTACCCCATGCCCCGGGTGGATGAGCTGATTGATAGGCTGGGACAGGCGCGATATTTTACCACGCTCGACCTGACCAAAGGGTACTGGCAGGTGCCACTAACGGAGTCCACCAAGGAGAAAACCGCTTTTGTTACGCCGGAGGGTCTCTTCCACTATGTTGTCTTGCCTTTTGGGTTACATGGCGCTCCGGCCACGTTCCAGAGGTTGATGGACTTAGTGCTGGAACCCCACCAGGCGTATGCATCAGCGTACCTGGATGACATCATTATTTACAGCTCCGATTGGCAGACCCACTTGGAACAGGTACAAGCGGTGGTGGACGCGCTTCGAACAGCCGGCTTGACAGCCAATCCCAAGAAATGTGCATTGGGACTCACGGAAGCCCGCTACTTGGGCTATGTGATAGGCCAAGGAGTGATTAAGCCCCAAATTAACAAGGTTGAGGCGATCCAGAAGTGGCCTAGACCCCTGACCACAAAGCAGGTTAGGGCCTTCCTGGGTATCGTGGGGTACTACAGGAGGTTTGTAAAGGACTTTGCGGGACTATCAGCCCCCTTGACGGACCTTCTCAAAGGCAAGAAGTCCGTCATGGTGCGCTGGACTCCGCAGGCCGAGGACTCCTTCCGGGCCCTGAAGGAGGTCCTGTGCGGACAGCCCGTTCTGGTACACCCTGATTTCCGGAAGGAGTTCATAGTACAGACTGACGCCTCGGAGGTCGGCCTGGGTGCAGTGCTGTCTCAGGTGGTTCAGGGGGAGGAACATCCCGTCACCTTTTTAACCCCTTCAGCCCCAAGCCTATTTTGACCCTAAAGACCAGGCCATTTTTTGCAATTCTGACCAGTGTCACTTTATGAGGTTATAACTCTGGAACGCTTCAGCGGATCCCGGTGATTCTGAGATTGTTTTTTTGTGACATATTGGGCTTCATGTTAGTGGTAAATTTAGGCCGATATTTTTTGCATTTCTTTGTGAAAAAAACAAAAATTTCGCGAAAATTTTGAAAATTTTGTAATTTTCAAACTTTGAATTTTTATGCTCTAAAACCAACGAGACATATGACACAAAATAATTAATAAATAACATTTCCCACATGTCTATTTTACATCAGAACAATTTTGGGAAAAAAAAAAAAAATTTAAGGAAGTTATAGGGGTTCAAAGTTTATGAGCAATTTCTCATTTTTACAACAAAATTTACAAAGCCACTTTTTTTAGGGACCACATCACATTTGAAGCAATTTTGAAAGGTCTACATGACACAGAACACCCAAAAGTGACACCATTCCAAAAACGGCACCCCTAAGGCTACTCAAAACCACATTCAAGAAGGTTATTAACCCTTCAGGTGCTTCACAGTAACTAAAGCAATGTGGAAGGAAAAAATGAACATTTTACTTTTTGCAACAAAAATGTTAATTTAGCCTCAAATATTGCATATTCACAAGGGTAGAAGGATTAAATGAACCCCCAAAATTTGTTGGGCAATTTCTACTGAACACGCAGATACCTCATATGTGGCGAAAAACCACTGTTTGGGCGCACGGCAGGACTCGGAAGGGAAGGAGCGCCATTTGACTTTTTTGAACAGAAAATTAGCTGGAATCGTTAGCCGCACCATGTTGCGTTTGGAGAGCCCCTGAGGTGCCGAAACTGTGGAGCTCCCCCACATGTGACCCCATTTTGGAAACTAGACCCCTCATGGAATTTATCTAGATGTTTATTGAGCACTTTGAGCCTCTGGGGGCTTCACAAAAGTTAATAGAGTTGAGCCGTGAAAATAAAAAAAAAAACTTTTTACCACAAAATTGTTACTTCAACCAGGTACCTTTTTTTTTCACAAGGGTATCAGGAAAAATTGCACCATAAAATGTATTGTGCAATTTCTCCTGAGTACGCAGATACCTCATATGTGGTGGAACTCAAATGTTTGGGCGCACAGCAGGGCTCGGAAGGCAAGGAGCGTCATTTGACGTTTCAAACGCAAAATTGTCTGGGATAATTAGCGTATTCCATGCTGTTTGGAGACCCCCTGAGGTGCCGAAACAGTGGAGCTCCCCCACATGTGACCCCATTTTGGAAACTAGACCCCCATGGCATAGAAAAAAAACCCAGCGGAAGATGGGGGGGAGGGGGCGGCAGATGGGGCGGCAGCAGATGGGGGGGCAGCGGCATCTAAAGGGAGCATCTGTGATTGTGAGACGGCGGCTGGGATAGGGTGGGGGCGGATGGGAGAGGGCGCAGTGGATGCAGGAGCGGCAGAGGATGGGGGGAGGGAGCGGATGGGGGGGATGGGTGGGAAGGGGAGTGGGAGGTGAGATTGGGGATAGTTACCCTACAGGATGGATCTAGGCAGCTGGATCACAGGAGATGAAGGAGGCAGCAGATCGGGGAGGGTGAGAGGTGGAGGAGGGAGCGCAGCGCAGATCACGGAGGAGACAGGTGAGCAGAGCACAGATCACGGAGGAGACAGGTGAGCAGAGCACAGATCACGGGGGTGAGAGGTGAGGGAGAGCACAGATCACGGGGGTGACAGGTGAGGGAGCACAGATCACGGGGTGACAGGTGAGGGAGCACAGATCACGGGGGTGAGAGGTGAGAGCGCAGATCACGGGGGAGACAGGTGAGCAGAGCGCAGATCACGGGGTGACAGGTGAGGGAGCACAGATCACGGGGGTGAGAGGTGAGAGCGCGCAGATCACGGGGGAGACAGGTGAGCAGAGCGCAGATCACGGGGGTGACAGGGGAGGGAGCGCACATCACGGCGGTGACAGGGGAGGGAGCGCACATCACGGCGGTGACAGGGGAGGGAGCGCACATCACGGCGGTGACAGGGGAGGGAGCGCACATCACGGAGGTGACAGGGAAGGGAGCGCACATCACAGCGGTGACAGGGGAGGGAGCGCACATCACGGCGGTGACAGGGGAGGGGGCGGGTAGCTGACCACGGGGGTGAGAGGTGGGGGGAGCGTGCAGCACATCACGTAGGGGAGGGGGCGAGCAGCACATCACGTAGGGGAGGGGGCGAGCAGCACATCACGTAGGGGAGGGGGCGAGCAGCACATCACGGAGGGGAGGGGGCGAGCAGCACATCACGGAGGGGAGGGGAGGGGGCGAGCAGCACATCACGGAGGGGAGGGGAGGGGGCGAGCAGCACATCACGGAGGGGAGGGGAGGGGGCGAGCAGCACATCACGGAGGGGAGGGGAGGGGGCGAGCAGCACATCACGGAGGGGAGGGGGTGAGCAGCACATCACGGAGGGGAGGGGGCGAGCAGCACATCACGGAGGGGAGGGGGAGAGCAGCACATCACGGAGGGGAGGGGAGGGGGCGAGCAGCACATCACGGAGGGGAGGGGGCGAGCAGCACATCACGGAGGGGAGGGGAGGGGGCGAGCAGCACATCACGGAGGGGAGGGGAGGGGGCGAGCAGAACATCACGGAGGGGAGGGGGCGAGCAGCACATCACGGAGGGGAGGGGAGGGGGCGAGCAGCACATCACGGAGGGGAGGGGGCGAGCAGCACATCACGGAGGGGAGGGGGCGGGCACCGATCATGAGGGGGAGGGGCCGGGCAGCAGATCGGAGGGAGCGGTGGAACTATGACAGATGGAGGAGGACAGGGTGCACGATCCCTGTCCTCCTCCATCTGTCATAGTGCCACCGCTCCCTCCGATCTGCTGCACGGAGGTGAGGGGCCGGGCAGCAGATTGGGGGGAGCGGTGGCACTGTGGCAGATGGAGGGCGGCGGAGGCAGCGGATCGGGAGGTGTGGGGGTGGGGATGAGGGTGCGGGCAGGAGATCGGGGAGACAGGTGGCAGAGGGCAGCGGCAGCGGCGGCGGTGGATCGGGACGCTTTTTGTACAGTGCAATGGCAGCGCGGCAACTTCCGGGTCCCATGCTCCGGTCTCATAACAGCATGGGACCGGAGCTTGTCGCCCTGCCATTGCACTGTGTACACTCACTGTTCTCAGTGTGCTGGCGTGCTGCAGGGACAAGTGAAGCTGATGGGGGCGGTCACCGGCAACAGCTCCACTGTGATTGGAGAAATCGGTCACAAGGCCGATCTCTCCAATCAGAGCATTGGAGCTGGGGGAGGGTGATCCAGTGAGGTCACCCAGCTCCAGCCAATGGCCAGTGCTACAGCTGCACTGGCCAGGGCTGGATTTCAATGTTTCAGTCATTTTAAATGGCTGGAACATTACAGTGGCTGTGATTGGTTGAGCGGCGTTCGTCAGCCAATCACAGCCTCCGTAGGTCCGGGGAGGAGGCACCACCCCTCCTAAGGTCAGGAACAGGTCCCCTCCTCCCCGAATCTGCGGTTTTTGTTAATATATTGCAGTCACCGGAGGCTCCGGTGCCGCGATTCCGCCATGACGGAAAGATCCGTCCTTGGTCGTTAAGGCCCAGGGCACAAGGACGGATCTTTCCGTCCATGGTCGTGAAGGGGTTAAGTAGGAAGCTCACCCCTCCCGAGCGGAATTATAGCGTAGTGGAGAAGGAGTGCCTGGCGATCAAGTGGGCCTTGGAGTCCCTACGCTATTACCTGCTGGGACGGCAGTTTCGCTTGGTGACGGATCACTCTCCGCTGGTCTGGATGAGGTCCGCCAAGGAACGGAATGCCCGGGTTACCCGGTGGTTCCTTTCTCTGCAGAACTTCCGGTTTACGGTTGAACACCGGGCCGGTAGGTTGCAGGGAAACGCTGATGCCTTGTCCCGCGGCCCGTGTTTGATGGCTGGAGTTCAACCCCGCACGCTTGAACTGAGGGGGGGGGTATGTGAGACTGTGACCGGGGTTATCTATGACGGCCAGTATGTCTCGCCCCGGTTGTGCTCACTCCATGATGGAAAGTAGATCCACTCTAGGGTTAATGCTGTTTCCCTACAGGCTGAAGGAAGGGTTAAATAGAATCAGGAACAAGGGCAGGTGTGCCGGGTGTGAGGGAGTGAACAGAACTTCCTGAGCTTTCTGCTGGAGAGGCACATGTATTGTGTTATGGACTTTTGTTTGGACATTAAAACCGTGTGCTGTGAACCTTCATGCCTGGATCCCGTGTCTTCTGCTGCGCAGCCGACCGTGCTACCTCACAATATATATATATATATATATATATATGTTGTTGTGTGTAGTTGCCAAGTGTTTGTGTAGGGCACTGTAAATGTTCTGGGTGTTGTCTGGGTGTGGGTGTGTGAGAGCGGTGTTGTTTGTGTGTTGCGTTTTGTGTGTTGCGTTGTTTGTGGAGCGCTGTGTGTCTGCAGCGGTGTGTGTGGTGCTGTGCGTGTTGCGCGGTTTGTGTGGGTGTGTTTGTGTTTTGGGGGGAGGTATGTTTTGTGCAGTGTGTGTGACTTGGAGGAGTAGTCCTGGGGAGAGAGGAGGATAATAGGAGGAGTAGTCCTGGGGAGAGAGGAGGATAATAGGAGGAGTAGTCCTGGGGAGAGAGGAGTATAATAGGAGGAGTAGTCCTGGGGGGAGAGGAGTATAATAGGAGGAGTAGTCCTGGGGGGAGAGGAGTATAATAGGAGGAGTAGTCCTGGGGGGAGAGAAGTCTAATAGGAGGAGTAGTCCTGGGGGGAGAGGAGTATAATAGGAGGAGTAGTCCTGGGGAGAGAGGAGTCTAGTAGGGGGAGTAGTCCTGGGGGGAGAGGAGTATAATAGGAGGAGTAGTCCTGGGGGGAGAGAAGTCTAATAGGAGGAGTAGTCCTGGGGGGAGAGGAGTATAATAGGAGGAGTAGTCCTGGGGAGAGAGGAGTCTAGTAGGGGGAGTAGTCCTGGGGGGAGAGGAGTATAATAGGAGGGGAAGTCCTGGGGGTAGAGAAGTCTAATAGGAGGAGTAGTCCTGGGGGGAGAGGAGTATAATAGGAGGAGTAGTCCTGGGGGGAGAGAAGTCTAATAGGAGGAGTAGTCCTGGGGGGAGAGGAGTATAATAGGAGGAGTAGTCCTGGGGAGAGAGGAGTCTAGTAGGGGGAGTAGTCCTGGGGGGAGAGGAGTATAATAGGAGGAGTAGTCCTGGGGGGAGAGGAGGATAATAGGGGGAGTAGTCCTGGGGGGAGAGGAGTATAATAGGAGGAGTAGTCCTGGGGTGAGAGGAGTATAATAGGAGGAGTAGTCCTGGGGAGAGAGGAGTCTAATAGGAGGAGGAGTAGTCCTGGGGAAAGAGGAGTCTAGTAGGGGGAGTAGTCCTGGGGGAAGAGGAGTATAATAGGAGGAGTAGTCCTGGGGAGAGAGGAGTATAATAGGAGGAGTAGTCCTGGGGGGAGAGGAGTATAATAGGAGGAGTAGTCCTGGGGGGAGAGGAGTATAATAGGAGGAGTAGTCCTGGGGTGAGAGGAGTATAATAGGAGGAGTAGTCCTGGGGTGAGAGGAGTATAATAGGAGGAGTAGTCTTGGGGGGCAGAGGAAAAAATCCAGCATCGTGAACGGAGATGTGAATATAAAACTAGAAATTTTATTGAAATCCGTTAAAAACGTAGGTACAGTGGGGAACACAGAGACACGAGGGAACAGGTACTATCCTACGCGTTTCGACCTTGCAGTCTTAGTCATGGAATGCATGATATCTCTAAAGCACGTTATTTAAAGACATGCAAAAAAAGTCATAGGTATACATGTGCTGACTAATTAATTAAGAAACCAGGGAGGTATACACCCTTTACAAGTTTCATAGCAAACAACACATGAAAAGTGAAATAAATGGAATGTAAGTACATAAAAGCAGAGCTATAAGTGCCAAAGTGTGCAGAAAAACTCCTGATGAAAAGGTTTGTATTGAAACGTGCGTCGAGGTTCTGAGGGTTCCTTTGACTTTATACTAGGCAAGTATGGTACAGTAATTTATGCTACAAACTAAGAGCCTCTGTTATAAGGCGATTGATTTAGTCGTGTTTGGGGGTAGTGGATATTCACATCCAGCCCGAGTAGACAAGTCAGTGAATGGGCTGTGCTTTTCCTCCTTATTAACCCCTTGTACTCCTTATAAACTCCATAGCTATAACCTAATATCATTTCTAAGGGGGAATCTATATGTATGTAGATGAGATCCCTTCTATATAGGTTTTATAGATTTATATGAGAGTTGAATTTGTTCCTTTGGGGATTGAATATTTATATACAGAGGCTATTATATGCATTTATTGATGTAATATCTATTTATTAATATAATATATGTATCAGTGCTGTTTCTAATATTGGTGAAAGGACAGAGGTGATGTTTTAATTATATAAACTTTGATATATTTTCGTTATGAACAAAGTATAACCTCCTTCTCCTCTCCTCACCAATAATATATATTTTTAGGTCAAAGATCCCTTTGTCTATGTGTTTTTTCTGGTGATGTTTTTCTTGATGTTGTGATGTTTTTAGTGATTTGGAATAAATAAAAACATTTTTAAAAAAAATATTTTTTGCAAAATAAAACTATTTTGATATATAATATACTCTGATTTCTGTTTGTTTGTTGATGACATGTATTCCTTTAAGTTAAAGTATCTTTAAAATCATGGTGGAGAAAATATAGAAATCTGCTAATATGTATCTAATACAATATACACAGGCTAGTATGTATATTAGTTATTTCTTTTACCTTTACAGGCATAGAAAAAGTGTTCAGACCAGTTAGAGGAGGTGACCACAGAAGGAAGCTCTTGAACAGAGAATCTGGATATTCAAACTCGGCACCCGTATTCCTCATGATCTGAACACTCGGCAAGATCTCATTATTCAGTACACTTAATTTTTTGGACTCCCCTGTACATCTGACATATTAACCCTCTTTTTTATCTCTAATAATTATACAAATTATCATTGACAAAGGAGAATATGGGCTATTACATGCCTATATATCATTATACTACAATTCATGAATAAATATTATTGCTCTTTTTTGTTTTATATAAAAACATTTTTTTTTCATTCCTTCCAGTATTCATTCCAAAATCAGTTCTAAAAAGATTTTTTTCCATGACTCCCATCATATAATATCTTCTACATTTAATAATTTAACAAAATAATATTTCCTTGATACAGTTCTCTCATACTCCTAACATGGGAACCACATGTTTTTATTCATTGCACATTTTTTGTTTCATTTTTACTAGTCTGTGTATTGTGTATGCAGTTTTCTGCATATTTTGGCACTTATATCTCTGCTTTTATATACTTACAATTCCATTTATTTCACTTTTCATGTGCTGTTTGCTATGAAAATGGTAAAGGGTGTATACCTCCCTGGTTTCTTAATTAATTAGTCAGCACATGTATACCTATGACGTTTTTTTTGTATGTCTTTAAATAACTTGCTTTAGAGATATCATGCATTCCATGACTAAGACCGCAAGGTTGAAACGCGTTGGATAGTAACTGTTCCCTCGTGTCTCTGTGTTCCCCACTGTACCTACATTGCTAACAGATTTCAATAAAATTTCTAGTTTTATATTCACATCTCCGTTCACGATGCTGGATTTTTTCCTCTGCTGCGGAATGTTCCTCCCGCACTGGCCAGGGCGTTTCCGTGCATCGATGGTGGTATCCTGGAATGAAGAGGGGTGAGCTGAATATTCTCTTTTTTTCATCCTCCTAGGAGTAGTAGTCCTGGGGGGAGAGGAGTCTAATAGGAGGAGTAGTCCTGGGGGAGGAGTCTAATAGGAGTAGTCCTGGGGGGAGGAGTCTAATAGGAGGAGTAGTCCTGGGGGGAGAGGAGTCTAATAGGAGGAGTAGTCCTGGGGGGAGAGGCGTCTAATAGGAGGAGTAGTCCTGGGGGAGAGGAGTCTAATAGGTGGAGTAGTCCTAGGGGAGAGGTGTTTAATAGGTGGAGTAGTCCTGAGGGGAGGTATCTAATAGGTGGAGTAGTCCTGGGGGGAGGTGTCTAATAGGTGGAGTAGTCCTGGGGGGAGGTGTATAGGTGCCCAAAGTGTGCGGGGGGCATGGCCAAGTGGGCACAGTGTGCGGGGGCGTGGCCGAGCGGGCACAGTGTGCGGGGGGCAGTGGCGGGCCGAGCGGAGCGGCCAATGCGTGCGGGGCCGAGCACAGCAGCCAATGCGATGTTTGTCACTGTAATGACGTCATTTTGGAGCAAGACAGACAGACAGACAGACAGAGTATGCACTCCAGTGACTATGGAAGGGGAATACATGGAATAGCAGAAACTGCTGTGTGAATACTGACATGAAAAATTCAATAGCTATTTGTAAGAATGAAATGTGAAAAATGGAACCTGCATTACTGCCATGAATATATGAATAAAGAGAAATTTAGCTACTGAATTGATCAATGCAGAAGAGCCCCAACACTACGCCAAAGTATTTCTCTACGTTGGGGTCCCTAGCTTGTGTGTGTCCTCTCATGCAGTTAAAAAACTTACCGTGTATGGGACGCTGAGACCCAGGCTATATATGCGTATAATGTGGATTGGCAATAGGTGTGTATGGGGTGGGTTCACAAACGAAAAAACTAGTAGTTTTTGATGTTTTTTAGGTTTTTTGCACCCAGTTCAGACATAGAATGGAGTTCCAAACGTTATTCCTTAATGTTAGTAGTTTTTTCGTTTGTGAACCCTCCCCATACACGCCTATTGCCAATCCACATTATACGTATATATAGCCTGGGTCTCAGCGTCCCATACACGGTAAGTTTTTTAACTGCATGAGAGGACACACACAAGCTAGGGACCCCAACGTAGAGAAATACTTTGGCGTAGTGTTGGGGCTCTTCTGCATTGATCAATTCAGTAGCTAAATTTCTCTTTATTCATATATTCATGGCAGTAATGCAGGTTCCATTTTTCACATTTCATTCTTACAAATAGCTATTGAATTTTTCATGTCAGTATTCACACAGCAGTTTCTGCTATTCCATGTATTCCCCTTCCATAGTCACTGGAGTGCATACCTTATCTCCCCATAGTGATGTTTTTTAGGTTTTTTGCACCCAGTTCAGACATAGAATGGAGTTCCAAACGTTATTCCTTAATGTAAAGACAGACAGACAGAGACTGACAGAATAAGGCAATTATATATATAGACAATACTAGATCACTGTTCCATATATAGATATGATACAGACAAACTATTATTAGAATTAATATAAAGGCCGCTTTACACGCTACGATTTATCTGATGATCTCATTAGCGATGTGACACGCCCAGATCGTAGTTACGATTTGCCAAGTTTGCTCATAGGTCGTTTATTAGCGGTCACACGTTACGATCTCTACGCTAGATCGTTCAGCGATATATTGTTTGACCAAGGCGGTCGTGTGGATGTTGTTCGTCGTTTGCAGGGTGTCAAACGTAGCAATATGTCTGCTGCATTCTAATCAACAAAGAATTTTTTGAAACTGAACAACGTGTCAACGATCAACGATTTTCAACCTATTTGCGATCGCTCGGAGTTGCTCGTAGGTGTCACATGCAACTACGTCGCTAGCGATGCTGGATGTGCGTCACGGAATCCGTGACCCCGACGACATATCATCAGATAAATCGTAGCGTGTAACGCCGTCTTTACTAGATCACTGTTCCATATACATATATGATACAGATAGTATTTGTTCCAACAGTAAAGACCCAATTTCTAAAGACTGGTGTTTACATCAGATTTACTGATGGGTAACAGGCGTAAGATGTCCCTAGTTCATTAAGAGGTGCATGCCACTTAATGAATTAGGTGCATCTTAAAGGGAATCTGTCAGCAGCTTTTTGCTATGTAGTTTAAAGACAGCATGCTGTAAGGGTTATCACACAGTTTTCAGAGGTTTTAAGAGACTGTGTGCAGTTGTTTACCTGCAATGTTTGTTTTCTTTTTTAGATTATCATTGCCAGACTAGGTGAGTTAGAGACAAGCTAGTCCAGCACGCCCTCTGCTGTGATTAGAACCTCATTGTCTATAGCCTTTGTATATTGAGAGCCTGGTTTTACTGTATCAGCTTTCATAGCTCTGCTACAAACTAAATCTAAAAACTCTGATAGTGTCACAATCACTACACCCAGTAAACTAAGTGATTCATTATTGGATTCAGGGTCTTTACATAGTGCTGCTCGCAGATGAGGTAGCAAAAATAAGCTGATAGATTTCTTTTAACACTTGCAGGGGTGTAAGACTGCGGTCACAAAGATCACCACTTCGACCAGGCATTGGGACACAGGGGCCTGCCGGCCCTAGACCCTGATTCAGATTGGTGTGTGTTGAAGGGCATGCATTCAGTTGAAATACATTGTAGTACAGGGACCCATCGGGTCCCTGCACTGCGATGTGGCGGCCGCTGATAAGGCCATGAATATTTACTGCTTCCCACGTACACAATCTTGGGTATGGGGAGCAAAGAATATGCTGAAAGCTGCTTGTGCTGTAAGTAGCCACACTTGACACTCACGTCATGCGCTGCACCGTTTACATGCTGGTTAGTTGCCGGCATGCCAGTGTCGTAGCAGTATACCGGGGGAGCGCCGGGAAGGTGAGTACAATAATTTATTTTTTTTTTTTTACTGTGTGCGGTGCGGTGGGGGGGCTGTATACCAGGATGGGGGGCTATATTGCATAATGAGGGCTATAAACCAGAATGAGGTAGCTATATACTAGGATGGGATGACTATATGCCAGGATGAGGTGGCTATATTCCAGGATGAGTTGGCTATATACCAGGATGAGGTACTGCGGTACATGCTAGGATGAGGTGGCCATATACCAGGGGGGGACATGATGAGGCCATATAAACCATGATGGGAGCATATATACCAGGATGGGGCCATGATGGGAACATATATACCATGATGGGGCCATATATACCAGTATGAGGCCACATATACCAGGATGGGCCATGATGGGGATATATATATATATATATATATATATATATACTAGGATGGTGCCATATATACCAGGCTTTATCCATGATCAGGGTCATATACCAGGATGGGGCTATGATGGGGACATGTACCAGGATGGCAGCATATATACTAGGACATAGCCATGATGTAGTTATACACCAGGATGGGGCCATGATGTGGACATATTTACCAGGATGGGGGACATATTTACCAGGAAGTGGCCCAGAATGGAGGACATTAGTACAGGATGGGGGACAATACTACACAATGAGAGGGGAGGGGGGGCAACTTATATGTATTTATAGGATTTAGAATACTACAATGGCCCATACATCTGACGAACATATGGGGGGAGACTCAGGCTCAAACTCTGCACCAGGGCCCATAAGATTCTAGTTACACCACTGAACATTTGCATAAATCTTTGTGCTTTTAGCCAAAATTTTAATCGTGGCCCAGGGTTCATTTTTATTGTAAGATATGCCACTAAAGATGTATAACGTTGAAAGAATTTGTCGTGCTGGCTTCACCAACCCCTGAGCAAGCAGACCTATTTCTTAGGGAAAATGAAAACCTATGACGTAGTTACATTTTACCAAGGACCTTTAAAAAATAAGAACTGGACTCTGCCCGCTATGAGCCAGTGCTTAGTTTGCACTAATTTTAATAAATGTCACTATTAAGGCAGACCACATCAGAGAGGGACCAATCCTACAAGGAGAGTTTTATTTTTCTTCTTCATCAAAACTGTTCTATGCAGTAAGAGTCTAAAGCGGGCTTTACACGCTGCGATATTGGTACCGATATCGCTAGCGTGCGTACCCGCCCCCATCGTTTGTGCAACACAGGCATATCGCTGCCCGTCGTGCACAAAATCGCACACCCCCATCACACAGACTTACCTGTCCTGCAACGTCGCTCTGGCCGACGATCAGCCTTCTTTCTAACGGGGCTGGTCTTGCGGCGTCACAGCGACGTCACCGCAGCAGGCGTCCAATAGAAGCAGAGGGGCGGAGATGAGCGGGACGTAACATCCCGCCCACCTCTTTCCTTCAGCATTGGCGGTGGAGGCAGGTAAGGAGATATTCCTCGCTCCTGCGGTGCCACACACAGCGATGTGTGATCCTGCAGGAATGAGGAACAACATCGTTAATTAGAAGAGAACGATTTTTTGTTTTAGGATGACCTCTCCGCGGCAAACTATTTTGGCCGCTTTTGCGATCATTTTAGGTCGCACATAAGTGTCACACGCTGCAATTTTGTTAATGACGCCGGATGTGCGTCACTAATGACGTGACCCTGACGATACATCATTAACGATATCGTAGCGTGTAAAGCCCGCTTAAGGCTAGGAATGCAAACAATGTTTTCTATGCCCAACATGTTCATTGTCTCCCCCACACTCCTCTTATCTTGGCTGCCACAATCTTTCCTCTTACTCCTCCAGTAGCAATATTTCATAAATAATTGGAAAAAACGGCCAGAACAATGTCATCAGCATGTCTGTTGTTGAGGAAGACCTCCTAGTCGATGGTTATCGGTGATGGTTTGTGGAGTCTTTGGGGCCTGTATATTGCCTTTCCACATAATTATTTAATTCAATAGATTTTGTGTTGCTAGAATACCGTATAGAAAACCTCGCTAGGTTGTCATTGGGGGAGACCTAGGTTCTCGGTCTTTGCTTACTGTGTGGACTACATACCATGTTATTCCAAAAATAAGACACTGTCATAGTTTTTTTGCCCCAATAAAAGCGCTAGGGCTTATTTTTGGTGTAAGTCTTATTCTTGGGGAAGCACGCTTGGGGGTACATTTAACCCCCCAAAAAAGCAGACCCCCCTTCTCAGGAGAATCATACTTACCAGACCCAGGAAGTCTGCGTAGCTCCCAGGTCCTCCTGTGATCTTCGGCAGGTGCTCCCAGCAGGAATGCTCCACAGGGTCATCTCCAAACATCAGATCGCACACACACCCTCACTTACCACATCTGGTAATATGGATTGCTTCCAGCCAGCAGGGGAAGATGGGACGCAGTGCAGTGAAGCGCGAGGACCTGTGGTGGCATGCATGGAGGACTCGGTGGTGGAACTCATTTATGCATTCCACTGCAGGTACTTTATGCGTTCCTCTGTGCTGCATCCCAGGATTCTCTGTTGGCCAGAAGCAATCGATATCACACAATGTGGTGAGTGTATGTGGGCAATCAGATGTGTGATTGTTTGTGAGATCTGATGTGCGTGTGATCTGATGCTTGTGTGCATGTCTGTGCGATCTGATGTGTGTGGGTGTGCGGTCTAAATGTGTGCGTGATCTGATGTGTGTGGGTGTGCAATCTGATGTGTGTGGGTGTGATCTGATTATGTGCACGATCTGATGTGTATCGGTGAGCGATCTGATGTGTATCGGTGAGCGATCTGATGTGTGTGGATGTGGTGTCTGTCTGTGTGCGATTTGATGTGTGTGTGCGATCTGATTATGTGCGCAATCTGATGTGTGTGGGTGTGCGATCTGATGTGTGATTATGTGTGTGATCTGACGTGTGTGGGTGTGTGATCTGATGTGTGTGGGTGTGCGATCTGATGTGTGATTGTGTGTGTGATCTGACGTGTGTGATCTGATGTGTGTGGATGTGCATTCCACTGCAGGTCCTCCCGTTCGGCATGTGGTGAGTATGATTGCAGGGTCTTCTGTCTTCTCTATTTTGGGGGTGTCTTCTTTCTATAAAGATATGTCCTGCAGTATTCTTTAACTTTTTTAGCTGCATGGAGACTTCAATATTGAACCGCGACCAGGGCTTATTTTTGGGGTAGGGGTTACATTTAAGCCTTACACAGAAAATGCTGAAAATTCCTGCTAGGGCTTATTTTTGGGGGAGGGCTTATTTTTGGAAAAACAGGGTAGTAAAATTCAAAACAATTAATATACTAATTCACAATGTAGGCAGCCACATGGTAAACAAAGACGATTTCTTTGCACACAAGTGCAAATGATGATCATGGAGATTCCGCAAACCTATAAAGAATGAATGGCACAATGGTTAAGCACAGTGAGGGGTACTTTGTGTGAAGCCCCGCAGGTGTTGTGTCGGTGCATTACCTTCAGGGACTCCACTCGGCTGGATCTGTCTGGTCACAGGTAGGAAACCTTCTTTGTAGTTTGTCGTGACGCCACTCTCAGATTTGCGGTCAGTGGGGGACCGCCACTGCAGGTTAAGGGATGCCTGGGGCTGATGGTGGGTGCAGCCAGTTGTAGTAGCCTCCTGAGAGTGAGGCAAGCCCCAGGGCCCTGTGTAGATGTGTAGAACTACAAGGCGCAGAATGACTCAACACAGGCAGGATGTCTTTCAGGGTTTTTACTCACAGTTGATGGCAGGGTGAGTGACCCGGGCGTAGCTGGGATGAACCAAGTGGGAACCAGGTGTCCTTCAGGCTGACTTGTGAGGGTGACTACTAACTCGCCTTCCTTAGCCCTTGGTGGTTTGGGGTGACCCCGACTTTGAGTCCCTATGGGGGTCACCCAGGGAAGTTGCTGAAGCCTCACTCCCCTTCAGTTGCCGTTTGCTTGTCGCCTGGACCAGATCACTCCAGCTTCTTGCCTCCTGTGAGCTATGGGCCCTAACTGTGGCTACGTGGCTGCGGCTTTTGTGGTGTTGTGGCGTGGGCTTTGAGAGCCCCACACTGGCAGGTTTAGCAAAAGAAAGTTGGATCTATCTCCGCTCCGGGATCTGCCGCCCGTTTGGGCCTGGTACTCTCTAGCAGTCTCCTTACTTCCCACTCCGTGCTCTCTCTTTAGCTGAAGATGGATTTCGGGTAGCACTCCTAGTTGACCGTTCTCCCCCGTCGGTAGCCACTGCGCGGGCGCTGTTAGACAGCAACAGCCCCACAGGTCTGCTCCTCACTGAGCCCTATGGAGTTCTGCTCTAACTGACTCACTGCCCCTCCTCTCCTGTTCTTGCCTACGCCACCTAGCAACCAGACTCTCTTACCACACCCCTTGAGAGGAGATGGAGGCTTTTGGCCCCCTCCACTATTCCAGTGAAGGTCAAGGCTTTTCCCCCTCCTGGGATCCCCAGGGGTCCTCTCATGGGTACATGTGTGAGAGCTGATTACTATGCGCCTGTGTTCCACACCCCGGTCAGCCTTCTGGATTACCTGTATTGTACTGTCCCCAGCATGGGTGCAGTACTCAGTGGTGCCTGACCAGGTCAGGGGCGCCACATTCCCCCTTAGTTATCACCAGCACGTCCTCGGGCTGCAAGACAACATTTTAAAATGCATAAAACATTAAAACATGTAAAACATTTAAAAGCACCAGGTACCATACATCACCACCCTCCACCCACAAGTCCGTTAACCCACCCAAAACCCTTTCACGTTGGCCGCGGCTTCAGCCACTTCTGGCAGGATGTAGAGGCGGCTTACTTGGGCTGGTGGTTTCAGGGTATACCTGGCCTGGTGGATCCGCGCCTTCAGCCTCTTCTGGCAGGATGCAGAGGCGGCCTCCACAGTTGGTGCTGACCAGGTACCCTCTTTGTGGTGGAGAGCCAGGCCCCATAAACAGGCATGCTCTCTGGTTGCAGGTGAGCCAAGGCCCTATATACGGACGGGCTCCTCCTGGTTGCAGACGAGCCAAGCCCCTAAACAGGCTGACTCTGGTGGCGGTGGTGCCCTCTGGTGTAACTATTTACACTGCGAGAGTTTGTGGCTATAGCCAGTTCATAGCCTTAAGGTTTATTTCTCACAATAGTTTTTGTGGGCACATGCTTAAACGTAAACGTTGCAAAACAAACTTTTCAAAACTTTAACTGATAACTTCTTTCTTTACTTTACTCCTCCATACCAGGGCTTTGGCCTGTTGGGCTGCGGCACCTGCTGCTTTCTTGGCCTCTTTCTTCATCTGTTGTTGTCTCATCTGTAGGTTCCTTGTCTTTTCTTTCTTGATCTTCATCTGTTTCCTTTGCTGCATCTGTTTCTGTATCTCTGTCTTTTTCCTGTAGCATGGGGTGGCTGTAAGGTTTGCTGGTACATAGTGCTACGTCAAGCGCGTACAGTCCTCTTTCGCCTTCATGCATAGTGAATTGTACTGAATCCCCCATCTTTAGGTTTCTGCCAGGGTGTCCTCTAGGCAGATGAGCGCTCACATCTCTTCTGTTGACAAATATCCCTTCTTTGATACCAGGGGCTACAATAAAGCCATATCCGCTTTTCAAGTTAAAGTCCTCTACTACTCCTCTGCAAAGGGGTCCTCTGACCTGGGCTTTGGACCTTCTCAGTAACCTTTTCTCCTGTAGGTCTCTGGCTGTGACTTCTCTCTGCTCTGGAGACTGTGGTGCAGGGGACAGCGTTGTTCTGTTGCGACGCCTTGTCTTGCGGGCTGGGTTCTGCTGGGCTGTTACCTCAATGCCTGCAGGGCCCCAGGTGAGGTTTCTGGGCTGATCTTCATCTGCAGACGGTGTCAAGTCCTCTTCATCCCAACGGGAATAGGGTAACATCTCCGGCTCTGAGTATTGCTCCACTGCCGGTGGCTCCGGAGTCAGCTCCTCAGCTTCCTGGCCTCCTCTCCCCCTTAGTGCTTCTGAGCACTCTGGTTGTGGTAGCGCTGGAGATGAGTGGTCCTCAGCTGGTCTGGGCGGTGGACTCTCTGGCGCGGCTGCAGGGGTTGCCTGAATCTCCTTGGGGGTATGCGGAGGGAGCAGATACCGATCCACCATCTCTTGTGGGAACTGGGCCTCTAGGTCAGCCTTCAGCTTCCAGTATTCGGAGTCTTCACCTATCAGGGATTTCCTAGCAGGGACCTCTTTGGACTGGGGAGCGGTGTCTGCTCTGGCCTTGCAGGCCGGGGTCAATGGTGATGCAATCTCTTTGCGGGCCGCGCCCTGTATGGCGGCGGCCTGGTCTTGGCGGGCCGCGCCTGGCATGGCGGCGGCCTGGTCTTGGCGGGCCGCGCCCTGTATGGTGGCGGCCTGGTCTTGGCGGGCCGCGCCCTGTATGGCGACGGCCTGGTCTTGGCGGGCCGCGCCCTGTATGGCGGCGGCCTGGATCGGCGTCGCAGCTGCGATGGGATCTGTGCAGGCTGGGCTGGGCGTCGCTGCAGGGACCGGGTCTTGGTGGGCCGAGCAGGGCATCGCTGCGGCGGCCGGGGCTTGGCGGGCCGAGCAGGGCATCGCTGCGGCGGCCGGGTCTTGGCGGGCCGAGCAGGGCATCGCTGCGGCGGCCGGGTCTTGGCGGGCCGAGCAGGGCATCGCTGCGGCGGCCGGGGCTTGGCGGGCCGAGCAGGGCATCGCTGCGGCGGCCGGGTCTTGGCGGGCCGAGCAGGGCATCGCTGCGGCGGCCTGGGCTTGGCGGGCCGCATCTGGCGTGGCTGCGGCCTAGCTCAGCGTCGCCGCGCCGGGCGCCTCTTCAGGGACCGCGAGCGTGGCAGCAGGGGTCGGGGCATCCGGGCCGGCAGGGGTAATACTGGACTCACCCATCGGTGGCAGCATCGGGGTCTGAGTCGTCGCCATCCGGTCTGGCACTCGGCGCGCGGCTCTCCTTTCATAGGCCCGAACCGCCGCGGTCATCTCCAGCATTTCCATTCGTTCTTCCCGGATCTGCTCCACAACCCGGGTCTCCAGTCGGTCGCAGAACTGGGCCAGCTCCCGATACCACCAGGCAGCGGAGCCCGGTTCTGGATTTCTGCGGTCAGACGCCATTTCTTCTGCGCCCTCTTCTGCACGACTCTCCAGCTGTGGACTCGCCGTTGCCTCTGATAGCAAGCTGTTCAGTTTCTGCTCTGCCTCTTTCAGCAGCTCCTCTCCCAGCAGCAGGCTTGTGGCTCCCTTTCTGTCCCGACGTCTCTGGACGCTTCCACTCTCATAGCTGGCAAGGTCAGAACTCTGCAGGGGATCTCTGGGTAGCCACACCTCTTCGTGGGCGGTAACTTCTTCCAGCGCGGGCTGCTGTTGTTTTTCAGCGCGCTTTTCATGGTGGCAATATGGCGGCGCTTCCAATTTTTCAAGCGGACCGCCCAGGCACATGGTCACCTGTCTGAACAGGTCTAGTCCTTATCCTGTTCGTGACGCCAGATGTGAAGCCCCGCAGGTGTTGTGTCGGTGCATTACCTTCAGGGACTCCACTCGGCTGGATCTGTCTGGTCACAGGTAGGAAACCTTCTTTGTAGTTTGTCGTGACGCCACTCTCAGATTTGCGGTCAGTGGGGGACCGCCACTGCAGGTTAAGGGATGCCTGGGGCTGATGGTGGGTGCAGCCAGTTGTAGTAGCCTCCTGAGAGTGAGGCAAGCCCCAGGGCCCTGTGTAGATGTGTAGAACTACAAGGCGCAGAATGACTCAACACAGGCAGGATGTCTTTCAGGGTTTTTACTCACAGTTGATGGCAGGGTGAGTGACCCGGGCGTAGCTGGGATGAACCAAGTGGGAACCAGGTGTCCTTCAGGCTGACTTGTGAGGGTGACTACTAACTCGCCTTCCTTAGCCCTTGGTGGTTTGGGGTGACCCCGACTTTGAGTCCCTATGGGGGTCACCCAGGGAAGTTGCTGAAGCCTCACTCCCCTTCAGTTGCCGTTTGCTTGTCGCCTGGACCAGATCACTCCAGCTTCTTGCCTCCTGTGAGCTATGGGCCCTAACTGTGGCTACGTGGCTGCGGCTTTTGTGGTGTTGTGGCGTGGGCTTTGAGAGCCCCACACCGGCAGGTTTAGCAAAAGAAAGTTGGATCTATCTCCGCTCCGGGATCTGCCGCCCGTTTGGGCCTGGTACTCTCTAGCAGTCTCCTTACTTCCCACTCCGTGCTCTCTCTTTAGCTGAAGATGGATTTCGGGTAGCACTCCTAGTTGACCGTTCTCCCCCGTCGGTAGCCACTGCGCGGGCGCTGTTAGACAGCAACAGCCCCACAGGTCTGCTCCTCACTGAGCCCTATGGAGTTCTGCTCTAACTGACTCACTGCCCCTCCTCTCCTGTTCTTGCCTACGCCACCTAGCAACCAGACTCTCTTACCACACACCTTGAGAGGAGATGGAGGCTTTTGGCCCCCTCCACTATTCCAGTGAAGGTCAAGGCTTTTCCCCCTCCTGGGATCCCCAGGGGTCCTCTCATGGGTACATGTGTGAGAGCTGATTACTATGCGCCTGTGTTCCACACCCCGGTCAGCCTTCTGGATTACCTGTATTGTACTGTCCCCAGCATGGGTGCAGTACTCAGTGGTGCCTGACCTGGTCAGGGGCGCCACATTTGCATGCTGCGACATCGCAAGCCGATGCTGCGATGCCGAGCGCGATAGTCCCCGCCCCCATCGCAGCTGCGATATCCTTGTGATAGCTTCCGTAGCGAACATTATCGCTACGGCAGCTTCACATGGACTCGCCTGTCCTGGGACGTCGCTCTGGCCGGCGACCCGCCTCCTTATTAAGGGGACGGGTCGTGCGGCGTCACAGCGACGTCACATGACAGGCGGCCAATAGGAGCGGAGGGGCGGAGATGAGCGGGATGTAAACATCCCGCCCACCTCCTTCCTTCCGCATATCCTACGGAAGCCGCAGTGACGCCGGTAGGAGATGTTCCTCGCTCCTGCGACTTCACACACAGCGATGTGTGCTGCCGCAGTAGCGAGGAACAACATCGGACCGTCGAGTCAGCGTAATTATGGATTACGCTGATGTTGCACCAATGATACGATTACGACGCTTTTGCGCTCGTTAATCGTATCATCGAACCTTTACACACTACGATGTCGCATGCGATGCCGGAAGTACGTCATTTTCAATTTGACCCCACCGACATCGCACCTGCGATGCCATAGTGTGCAAAGCCCGCCTGACTCTCCACTCAAACATGGACCAAAGTGTCCCATTCTTGCGATCAATGGAAATTGCTACATTTTCACATATTCTTTAGATAAATTCTGGTTAGCAAAGTTTTTGGAAGGTTTTCTCATGCATTCGTCTTACCCAAAATCAGAAGTTGATGCAAAAAAAAGGGGATTCATGATGGAAGAACGTATAGTTCACCCAACTCCCAGATCAACACCTTACTTTGGCTCAACATACTCCATCAAAAATTGCAATTAACTTTTTTGTTTTCAAAAAATGGTTTTATGTGAATCAAAATTCTGATCAGTATGCTACTTATGATGCCCCTGGACTAAACTGGTTTCAGGCACAGCACTGCTGAAAGGATTAGCAGTTCTGAGTAGAGATGAGCCACCCCCCTAGAGTTCGAGTTCGGTTCGGTTCGCCAAACAGTGCCCCGTTCGACGAGCCGTTCGTCGAACTCTCGAACCCCATAGGAAACAATGGGAGGCAATCACAAACACATAAAAACACCTGGAAAACACCCTCAAAGTTGTCCAAAAGGTGCCAAACAACTCCCAAGACAACACAAACACATGGGAAAGTGACAAAGACAAATACTCATGCGAAAACTAAACAGCTGGACGAGGAAAAAGAGGAGGAGACACAGATATAGGCATGGCATGCCCTTCTAAAATCATGTAAAATACAGCAAGGGTACTTGAGAGAGACTCTCCCTTTTTTCCAAAAATTGGGCACCACAGACACCACTTCAGTGGCAGCACTTGTGCCCCTGTTGTACACTGGACAGGTTGATTTGCATCAAACACATTCAAAAATACGCCAGCCTTAACTGTCCCCAGGATGACACCGGGGTAGGTAGCAAAGTCTTTGCTGAACCATGACTTGTTCATCTTGGCTCATTTTTAAAAACATTGCAAGGGTTACTCCAAGCAGAGTCTCCCTTTTTTTCCAAAAATTGGGCCACACAGACACCCTTTTAGTAGCAGCACTTGTGCCCCAGTTGCAAACTGTATGTGTTGATTAGCATCAAGCACATTCAAAAATACGCCAGCCTTAACTGTCCCCAGGATGACACTAGGGTGGGTAGCAAAGTCTTTGCTGAACCATGACTTGTTCACCTTGGCTCATTTTTAAAAACACTGCAAGGGTTACTCCAACGCAAACAAATGTGAAAACACACACATTGGAGTATAAAAATCCACCAAATGTATTAAATATATATTAAAAGACATACATGTAAAGAGAAAGAACTCTATGTGTTGGTACACAGAAGAGAAGAGGCAGATAACAAGGAGGTAGTAAATCTCACAAAGGTGGAGACCACATGACTACACGTATTGATAATCAAGGAGGTCTGGGGGGGCAAAAGGACACTGGAGTACAGATGGAATCAACACATACATAGTCCACCACCCACAGACCAAATTCCAATAATATCGTGTGGTGGCCCTTGAAGAAGGATCATGAAACGCGCGTTGGGCTCTGACCAGTGACTACCTGATCCTGTCTGGTTATCGGGAGAGTGATTCTCACCTTACCCTGTGTGTCCTGGGTGTCCCCAAGATAAATACGGTTTTAAAACTTTGTCAGTACATTGTATGGGACGCGGACCGGTGACAATGTAAGTGGTGATCCTCTCCTTTTTCTAGCGGGATATTATTGGAATTTGGTCTGTGGGTTTTGGACTATGTATGTGTTGATTCCATCTGTACTCCAGTGTCCTTTTGCTCCCCCCCAGACCTCCTTGATTATCAATACATGTAGTCATGTGGCCTCCTCCTTTGTGAGATTTACTACCTCCTTGTTATCTGCCTCTTCTCTTCTGTGTACCAACACATAGAGTTCTTTCTCTTTACATGTATGTCTTTTAATATATATTTAATAAATTTGGTGGATTTTTGTACTCCAATGTGTGTGTTTTCACATTTGTTTGCATTAATATAGGAGTTGATCCTTTAATTATTTCCTATTATGGGGGAATACATGTGCACTAGCACCTGACAATGGTTTATAATATGATTTCCCCCATTGTTTCCATGAATATTGTATTCAATGGTTACCGGGGTGGGTAGCAAAGTCTTTGCTGAACCATGACTTGTTCATCTTGGCTCATTTTTAAAAACACCGCAAGGGTTACTCCAAGCAGAGTCTCCCTTTTTTCCAAAAATTGGGCCACACAGACACCCCTTTAGTGGCAGCACTTGTGCCCCAGTTGCAAACTGTATGTGTTGATTAGCATCAAGCACATTCAAAAATACGCCAGCCTTAACTGTCCCCAGGATGACACCGGGGTGGGTAGCAAAGTCTTTGCTGAACCATGACTTGTTCATCTTGGCTCATTTTTAAAAACACCGCAAGGGTTACTCCAAGCAGAGTCTCCATTTTTTCCAAAAATTGGGCCCCACAGACACCACTTCAGTGGCAGCACTTGTACCCCAGTTGCAAACTTTACAGGTACATTTGCATCAAGCACATTCCAAATCCCCAAACATTTACTCTCCCCAGGATGACACAGGGGTAGTAAAGTCCTTGTGGATCCATGACTTGTTCATTTTGATGAACGTTAGTCTGTCCACATTGTCACTGGACAGACGCGTGCGCTTATCTGTCAGCACACACCCAGCAGCACTGAAGACACGTTCAGAGACAACGCTGGCAGCTGGACACGACAATATCTCCAAGGCATAAGTGGCGAGCTCAGGCCATTTTTCAAGATTTGAAGCCCAAAATGTTCAAGGCTCCAGTTGCAAAGTCATGGCATCGATGTTCATTTAGAGATACTCCTGTATCATCCTCTGCAGCCGTTGACTATGTGTCATACTTCGTGTCTCTGTTGGCGTTGCAAAGGATGGTCTAAAAAAATTATGAAACGATTCAATAAAATTGCTGTTACCAGCACCAGATACGGTGCTGCTGGTAGGTTTAGACTGTTGATGACGAGACCGTCCCATGTTTGTCAAGTTACAACTGGGAGATTCACTCCGTGCACCACTAGGGTTTGGTGGAAAAGCCGAGCTAAGATTGAGTAACAGCTTCTGCTGATACTCCTGCATACGTGCGTCCCTTTCTATGGCTGGAGTTATTTCACAAAATTTGGACTTGTACCGGGGATCTAATAGTGTGGCAACCCAGTAGTTATCATCACTTCTAATTTTGACAATCCAAGGGTCATGTTGTAGGTAGTGCAGCAAGAAGGCGCTCATGTGTCTTGCGCATCCATGCGGACCAAGTCCTTGCTGTGTTTGTGGCATAGAGGTGCTAACCGTTCTTTCTTCCTCTGACATCTCCCCCCAACCTCTTTCAACTGAAATGTGACCAAGGTCTCCCTCATCTGCTGAGTCTTCCATGTGCATGGACAGTTCGTCCTCCATTTCTTCATGTTCTCCTGCACCCTCCTCAATATTTTGCCTGCTACCATGCGCCCTTGTTAAGCCCTCTCCCCCACCGTCCCATGCCTGCCGCCTTGGTGATGATGAACGTCTGGACCTTGGTGATGTTGTTATCCCTTGCGCATATGAATCCTCATGTACTTCCACCCCTTCCTGTTGAACCACCCCATTACTCCAAATAGTGTGTAATGTGTGCTCCAGTATGAAAATGACTGGAATTGTCATGATGATAATGGCATTGTCAGCGCTAAACATATTCGTCGCCATGTCGAAACTATGCAGAAGGGTGCATAGGTCCTTGTTCTGAGACCACTCCATCAGGGTGATCTTCCCCACCACTGCATCTCGTTGGCCCAGGCTAAACGTCATGATATATTGCACCAGTGCTCGGTGGTGCTGCCACAGTCACTGTAACATGTGGAGAGTCGAATTCCAGGGTGTCGGCACATCGCATTTCAGGTGATGAACTGGCAGGCCGAAAGACTTCTGGAGCGATGCAAGTCACTCAGCTGCGGCGGTTCAATGGCGGAAGTGAGCAGACAGTTTTCGTGCCCTGTACAGAAGGCCATCTAGGCCGGGATAATGTGTTAAAAATTGCTGGACAAAAAGGTTCAACACGGGAGCCATACAAGGCACGTGTGTCACCTTGCCCAGGCGAAGGGCCGCACCCAGGTTTGCAGCATTGTTGCACACGGCCTTACCTGGCTGCAGGTTGAGTGAAGACAACCATGTATGAAACTTGGACAGCAGAGCTGCCCACAACTAAGCTGCTGTGGGACTCTTATTTCCAAGACATTTCAATCTAAAGACCCCCTGATGCCGTTGAGCTCTGCTGCCAGCATAGTAAGAAGGTGTTCGTGATTCTTTGTGCACAGTTACAACGCTGGTGGCCTGACCAGGCAGGCTTGGGGCGGAGGTGGAGGACCCAGACAAGGTTGAGGAGGCAGAAGCGTTGGAGGAACTTATACATACAGAGAATTGATGCCCAAGTCGTGGAGACGGCAAGACTTGTTCAGCAGACCCTTCTCCATCTATCACCATAGTTACCCAGTGCCCATTTAGTGACATGTAACGCCCCTGTCCATGCTTACTGGTCCAAGTATCGGTGGTGAAATGCACCCATTCACACACAGAGTTTCTCAAGGAAGCGGTGATGTTGGCTGCGACATGCTGGTGTAGCGCAGGCACACTTTTCTTGGAGAAGTAGTGGTGACTGGGCATCTGGTACTGGGGCACTGCAACGGACATAAGGTCTTGAAAATCCTCTGTATCCACCAGGCAGCATTTCCGTAGCCAAGAGCTTACAGAGGGATAAAGTCAACCTCTTTGTCCACATCTGAGGGACAGAGATCTGGCTGCTGTGTGTAGACGGTGGTGAGTAGGATGTCCCTGGAAAAATGCAGGTTTGTGAGGAAAGTGCAGGCATAGACATGATGTTGCCTTCATCCAACGTTGGTGCTATCGATGTCTGAGAGAGCTGTACACACGCACTTGTTGTCCCTTCCAAACCAACTGACGACCTACCAAGCAAACTGCCTGTTGTGGTTACAGTGGTGGAAGGTGTGCGTGGAAAACCAGGTGTGACAGCTGTCCCCACAGTAATAGAAGATGAAGAGCATGCGGATGCACTGGAAGGGACAGGCGGTGGTTGGACCGCTACTCTAGGCCGCATTGCAGCACAGTGAGCTTCCCACTGGGAATTATGCTTGGTATTCATGTGACGATTCATGGAAGAAGTTGTCAAACTGGTGAGCTTTTTGCCTCTACTTATAGATTCCCGACAAATTTTACAGATCACATGATTTGGGAGATCCTTTGCAAGGTCAAAAAAGGACCAGGCTAGGTAAGGCTTAGAGGACATGCGACCTGCAGAGCCACCCCGACTTGTGCTCAGAGGCAGAGTGGTGGCTGAGGATGCAGTTGTAGATGTGCTACCAGTACTCCGACTCTGTCCAGGAAGGCGCAAGGTAACTTCGTCGTCAGTTGCATCCTCCTCCCCTGCCTCTGTTGACCTCCTCAAGTGCCTGACTGTGGGTTGACAGTAAGTGGAATCTAGAACTTCATCATCATGCGTTGTGTTTGCACTTCCCTCACCCTCAGACCTAGCCTCTTCCTGCCCTGACCGAATATTTAAGTTGTCATCCCAATCTGGTATCTGTGTCTCATCATCATCAGTACGTTCCTCCTTGTCTCCACCATCAGGTGTTACAGTTTTGGAATGAGGGTCTACATTATGCTCAGAAACTTCATCAGGGCCTGAATCTGAGTCACAAAGGTTCTGGGCATCACTGCAGACCATTTCCTGGTCTGTACTCACTGTAGCTTGGGAGCAGACCTCTGATTCCCACCCTATAGTGTGACTGAACAGCTCTGCAGACTCAGCCATCTCTGGTACACCATACTGTGCAGGGCGGGTGGAGACTTTATAGCTGGGAGAAAGCAATTGTGATTGAGATGACAACTCAGAGGACTGTTTTTTTTTGGATGTGGTAGTTGAGGTGGAGGACAGGGCACTTGTTGGAGCACTTGAGATCCATTCAAGCATGTTCTTTTTTTGTGCATCATCTACCTTTCTTAGAGTTGTTCGGGTTCGTAAAAAAGGGAGCACATCGGATTGTCCACGGAAAGTTGTAGACATTTTACTATTGCTGGAAGATGGCTTATCTTCAGCCGATGTTAATGTAGCTTTGCCACCTTCCCCACGGACACAAACTTTTTTTCCTTTTCCAACATGCCTGTTCCCCTTTCCACCAGCATCAGTCCTTTTGCCACTCATTTTGTTAGCGACAAGATTAGTCACTTAAAATGTGGTAGCTAAAATTGATAGGTGGTGTAGATTGCAGAGGTGGTCTAGCTGTATTGACAGCAGAAGAATCAACACTGACTATCCCTGACAATGCAACTATGGCCCTAAAACTGGCAGCACTGTTTGCTATAAAAATAGCGTAGCAAAATGTGCATGAGGCTTTAATGCAGAGGTGCTGGAAAATGCTTGGCATCGGTGGGACACAAAATTAGTATAGCAGCCACTGTTTGGATCTCACTTATATTCAGCACTGTTTGCTATAAAAATAGCGTAGCAAAATGTGCATGAGGGTTTAATGCAGAGGTGCTGGAAAATGCTTGGCACCGGTAGGACACAAAATTAGTATAGCAGCCACTATTTGGATGCCACTATATTCAGCACTGTTTGCTATAAAAATAGCATAACAAAATGTGCATGAAGGTTTAATGCAGAGGTGCTGGAAAATGCTTGGCACCGGTGGGACACAAAATTAGTATAGCAGCCACTGTTTGGATGCCACTTATATTCAGCACTATTTGCTATAAAAATAGCGTAGCAAAATGTGCATGAGGCTTTAATGCAGAGGTGCTGGAAAATGCTTGGCATTGGTGGGACACAAAATTAGTATAGCAGCCACTGTTTGGATGCCACTTATATTCAGCACTGTTTGCTATAAAAATAGCATAGCAAAATGTGCATGAGGGTTTAATGCAGAGGTGCTGGAAAATGCTTGGCACCGGTGGGACACAAAATTAGTTTAGCAGCCACTGTTTGGATGCCACTAAGTTTCAGCACTGTTTGATATAAAAATACCGTGGCAAAAGTGGGCAGGTGGGTACAGTGGCCGGGTTCTCTGGGTCAGTGGACATGAAAGGAAGCCTCACTTTCTATCCCTCCTAATGGTGAAATGCAGCAAGGAATTCCCTGAGCTTCGGTACACAGACGCTGTTATCTGAAGCTGTATAAAGCGTTTCCACGGACCTGACTGTCACCTATGGCTCTGAGCCCGAGAAAATTAGCCCTGAAAAGGGCTGAAATAAACTTCTGTCCCTAATCTATAGAGTGCTGTGTGTATTGCGTACACAGCCGGACCGGCGACAGGAGCTGCGTGAGCAGTGACTGTCACCTACAAGCAGAAAGCAGATAATGGCGCCCTGAAGGAAAATGGCCATACTTTTAATGCAAGGACACGTGGCATGGACAGCCTATGACACATGCCCTTGCTTGTCTGGCAAAAAAACCCACTTAGCTGTGTGTGTGTCTGGGATTGGCTGACATGCTGGCCCGCCGCACTGCACGCGCGCTTAGGAAAAAAAAAAATGGCGATCGCCATTACCCCAGCAGCACTGATCTATACGCGCCGCCCCCGCACACTATACGCTGAAATTAGATAATAGTGTGAATCACAGAGTGACTCACACTATTACAGTGAAAAGCCAGCTAGTAAATAGCTAGGCTTTTTGCTGATCGAACCGTTCTCGAACGTAACTCGAGCTATCGAGCTTTTAGCATAAGCTCGCATTCGCGCTCGATCTCGAGCACCCCCAAAATCACTCGAACATGAAATTGCCGAACCTCGAACATTGCTCAACTCTAGTTCTGAGCATATTGTGCCTCTTATACGATCAAGCTTGGGGCGCAATAATTGGCCTAAAGCATGGTTCTAAAGAGTAGGGACATTATATAAACAGGTACAATAATGTCAAGTTTCAGCATTATGGTGCCCAGAATCTGCAATTTGGACTGAAATCCCATTAGTTTCGGGGGGGTCTTGGAGAATCGATGGTCTGGTCTGAGATCTATATGTAGTTAGGTGATCTGGAGCCAATTTCTCTTTTACTCCTACAAATCTTTCCAATGGCCCTTTTCAGAACATATCAAGTATATTTTTAATCAGCATTGACCCCTAAGCCACAGTTTTCTAGCACACATTTGAAGATTTAGCTAGATGCACGTGAAATGAACCTTTTACAAGAGAACATAACTACTTTACACATATCTCTGATAGCTGAGGTAATATTTTATTTAGTAATCCCTGAAGGATAATAGCATGTGTAAACTGCATAAATGTCTATAAAACCGTGTATTCAGTTTATTCATGAACAATATGTATCCACATAAAACACAAGACTCAAGGCTAAAAAGCACAAAGTGAGGGCGCAGCTGATTTTACAGGCAATACATGGAATGGTAAAATGTTCTCTGAGGCAGTTACATATTGAAAGCTTTCACTTCCATTACTGATTGCATGACTGGAGCTATGGCTACAACCACAGATATTATCTACTATTGCTCAGTAAGATCAGCAATTAGCAAATATAAAAATATCATTAAAAGGAACCTATCACCTGATTCATTCTGTTAACCATGGACACCATGAATCAGACACAGGGTCCACTATTACATGTTTCTTCTTCTGTGACAAAGACAACAAAAGTTACTCTAACTAAAGACAAATTAAAATATAACCTTTAATCTAATTTTTTTAAGAAATGTACCTAAATTTAAAAACACAGGATGCAGGATAAGGCACTAATGATTCTATAAGTCATATGGCTATAATATAAAGTTATAATGTCCACTCAAGGTAGAATTCAGTTTGTATCTAACAGTTGACCATTTGGTTTCTCAATTCTCCTGATCAAGACATATTGGTCAAAAAAATAAAAAAAAAAGCCGTATGCAGTTCCTCTTATTTTGATACACAGCCAAGATAAGTACACAGCTAGGGGCTGCAACCTGTAGCCATGGGATATATATGTGCTGGTATCAATACTTTATTTATTTATTCATTTTATACCACACTAGACCCACAGACAGGGTCTGTGATTCCAACCAATCACAGACACTGTCTGGAGGCGGGATCTGACTGCAGCCAATCAGACATGCGGGAGGGTGGGGCAAGCAGTGAATATGGAAGTTGGATAATCAGAGGCCCAGGACGTACAAGCAGTTACAGCCGCAAGAGCAGTTACAGCCGCGCCGGAGACTTGATAAGTATGTCCTGCTATATTTTAATTCTTTTACAGCCCCCCTACATCATTTTACAACACATAAATTTAACCTCCCATTGAATTCAATGGGCTTCATATGTTCTCTGTTCGAACTGTTCAACGAACTCTGGGAGGCTTGGTAAAGATCGGCGAACCGAACTTTGAAAGGTTCATTCATCTCTAGTAATGGGTTTACATTGGTGGTACTCACTTACTAAGGGACCAGTTCAGTGAACAATTCAAAGAACATATCCAAACCCCATTGAATTCAATGGTATACAAAACCAAATGCATAGAAAACACCATCGGGGAAGGGGGGAAGCTTCCAAAGCAGCTCTAGCACAGCTATTAGCTTCCTAAAATATTAACATAAGAAATATTGAGTTTGATGCGTGACAGGTGTAAGCCTGGTGGACAGAGACCCCACATACCTCATACAACAGCTCAAACTGCTTTTATGTTCAGCCACACTAATGTGGCACCAATATTAGCTTCATAGACATATTTAAGGATAGTAAGAGAAGTGGATCAGTGGAAGGTAACTGCATGACTGCCAGTCTGGGAGCCCTACTGCTACAGGCAACACACAACAAGGAAACCAAGCTAGAAGTCCTCATCCCCATTTCACAAAATCTGGGGCAGACGCCAGGAAAGTAGCATCAATTGCCCCAGACTACAAGTAGTATAATGGCACAGCAGTCATGCATGGACCATGCATGAGACAGGATCTGGGCCAGCATTTACAGCTTTCAAATTAAGTTAAAATTAAGAGGTGGGTGGGTGAGTGACCGATGTAGGCCTGCTGTGCTGCGAACCCTCATACCTCATGCAACAGCTCAAACTGCATTTCTGCTCAACTACTGTCGCGGGGTGAGGGGCCGCGCTCGCTACGCTCGGGTCCGGGGCTGCTGCTGCTCGGTGGCTCAAGTGGTGGGCCGGAACCAGGGACTCGAGCAGCGCTCCTCGCTCTTGAGTGAAAAGGGAAGGTTTGTTTGGGGAGATAGTTCGGGATGCCACCCACGGGTCGTGGTGATAATGGGCACCACCGCTGCTGGTGACGGGGATCCCGGGAGCGATGGCAGGGAGCAGCTAAGATGTTGGTTCCCCCTCCGTGGGTAGGGGTTGGTGATCCCGGGGCCCGGTGGTGGTACGGGGAGGCAGGGTAGCTGGGGTGCAGGGTTGTGGAGGCAGCACGGCGCAGTGCCGGATGGCACTATTGTACTCACTCAGGCACAGATTCACAGAGTCTTTGGTAAACCAAACGGCTGAATGGACGGGTCCCGCAGCCGGCTGCAGTGTCTTTACTCTTCCTGGACAGGTTGATGGTGGCTGTCTTTCCCTGCACCGTTGTAGAATGTATTGACTCCGATGGTTTCCCACTGGTAGTCCGCTCCCCGGCGTGTATGTACCGAAGGAGCCCCTTTTGCCTGCAGGCGCTGGCCCTTGGATCTCTAGACTATGGCGGTGGCTTTTTATCCTCACTGTGTGGACAGTTGCCTTCTGTCGGGTCTTGGGTGTGAGGGAACCCCTAAGGTCCCGGTCACTATCTGATTTGACCGTTGTCGGCGGCTCCTAACCTGGTCGGGGTCTGATGGCCCTGCCTTTGTGCTTGGTTCAGATCTGCTCCCCGGCTTGGTACCGGCGGGCCACCACCCGTCCCCGGTCCTACGGTTCCGCTGACCTGCGCCAACTCCTGCAGACGGCCACCACCATCTGCCGACTTTGCTGACAGTGCCTGGGCTCCGACCCAGACACTAACAGTTTCTCTACTCCACTTCTCCACTCCACTGCACTTGAACTCTAAACTTAACTCCTCTCCACTCCACTCCAAACTCAACTCCCTGCTTTTCCCGCCTCCAGGCCTGTGAACTCCTCGGTGGGCGGGGCCAACCACCTGGCTCCACCCCACCTGGTGTGGACATCAGACCCTGGAGGAGGCAACAAGGATTTTGTTTGACTGTTGTTGACTATCCAGGGGAAGGGGTGTGTGTCATGTTGTGTTTGTGACTACCTGGCTAGTCCAGGGCGTCACACTACACTCATGTTGCTGTAATATTAGATTCATAGACTGTTATTGCTACACACATTTAAGGATAGTAAGAGAGGTAAATGAGTGAAAGGTAGCTGCATGCCTGCCAGTCTGGGAGCCCTTCTGCTACTTGCAATACACTACAAGGAGACCCAACAAAGAGTCCTCATCCCCAATTCCCAAAATTAGTGGCAGACACCAGGAAAGTGGCATCAATTGCCCCAGACTACAAATAGTATAATGGCGCTGTTTTCAGGCACGATCCATTTATAAGACTTCTGGGCCAGCATTTACAGCTTTCAAACTAGGTTAAAATTAAGAAGTGGGTGGGTGAGTGACCGGTGTATGGCTGCTGTGTTCTGAGACCCTTGCCACTACAGGCAACACACAACATGGGGACCCAATTTGGAGTCTCAACATTTTCAAAAATGAGGGTCAGACACCCCTAATTAATCAATTACCTTCAATTCTCATCAATTGCCCCAGGATACAAGTAATATAATGTCACAGCATGGATGCACGGGACAGGGCCTGGAACATTTCTAACTTAAACATTGATCGGTAAGAGGTGGATGAGTTACAAGAGTAGGTCTCATGCTCTGAGACCCCTGCCACTACAGGCAACACACAACAAGGAGACGCAAATAAGAGTCTCTATTTACAAAAAAATGTCTCATTGTGACTCAAGAGGAAGCAAAAGGTGGAGGAATAGGAGTAATAGTAGGCTATTCATTCATACAAAATAGCCAAATTGTAAAATTAACAGAGGTGGACAGACCTTTTGATTGTTGCGTCACCAAGGCACTTGTTAGTAACATCACAGTCATCAGCAACAGCAGCCATAGAAGCCACAACAAAAATGTCACAGACTAATAATGCGAGATCAAGGCAGCACACTGAAAACTATACCATTGCCTCCTCTACACAGATTGCGACTGGGGTGGAAAAGTAATTGCAGATCCATGACTTGTTTATCTTGATTAAAGTTAGTTGGTTTATACTTTCAGGGAACAGTTCTGAAAGAACGCTGGCTGCCAGACATGACAAAACCTCTAAGGCATGATTGTCGAGCTCAAGCCACTTTTCCATTTTTGAAGACCAAAATGCTACCCATCGATATTGAGCTCTAGATACTCCTGCACCAGCCTCTCCAGTTGTTCACTAAGTGTAAAGCGGGCTTTACACGCTGTGACATCGGTAGCAATTGCTAGTGATGTCGAGCGTGATAGCATCCGCCCCTGTCGCACATGCGATATGTGGTGATTGCTGCCGTAGCGAACATTATCGCTACGGCAGCTTCACACGCACATACCTGGTCGGCAACTTCGCTGTGACCGCCGAACAATATCTCCTTCAAGGGAGAGGTGCGTTTGGCTACACAGCGATGTCACCGCGACGTCACTAAGCGGCCGGCCAATAGAAGCGGAGGGGCGGAGATGAGCGGGACATAATATCCCGCCCACCTCCTTCCTTCCGCATTGTTGGTGGAGGCAGGTAAGGAGATGTTTGTCATTCCTATGGTGTCACACACAGCGATGTGTGGTGCTGCAGGAAGGACAAACAACATTGTACCGGCAGCAGCAGCAGCGATATTATGGAAAGGAGCGACGTGTCACCGATCAACGGTTTTTGACGTCTTTGCGATTGGTGATCGTCGCTCATGGGGTTTACACGCTGCAATGTCGGTAACGGCGCCGGATGTGCGTCACTAACGACATGACCTCGATGATATATCGTTACCGATGTCGCAACATGTAAGGCCCGCCTAAGACTTGTACTCTGTTCTGCTGGTGCACGAGTAGGTCCAAACAATTTGTGACATAACTCGGAGAAATTGCTTCTACCTTTTAAACTGCTGCTACTGCTAATGCTTCTGACACGACGACTCAATGATACCGGGGTTTGAAGTCTAGTCTAGAACTGTGATGCACACTGTGCTTCTTTGCTGTCTTGGGTAAAACCAGTCTTAAGATTGTGTACAAACTTGTTTGTTTCGATACTCCAGGGGAGAGCATTTGGCAAAATTTACTCTTGTATCGTGGTTCTAACAGAGTGGCATCCCAGTGTCGCGGGCGGAGGAGGGGACGCCGCGCTCTCCCTCTGCTCGGGTCCGGCTGCCGCGGCTGCTGCGGCCTGCCGCTGCTCGGTGGCTTGAGCAATGGGCCGGATCCCGGGGACTCGAGCGGCGCTCCTCGCCCGTGAGTGAAAAGGGGAATTGGTGTTTGGGATAGTTTATTGTCCGTGACGCCACCCACGGTTGTGGTGATTTGTTAACACCACCGCTGCTCTGTATGGGGAGCCCGGGAGTGATGGTATGGAGCAACCAGTTGTTGATGTGCCCTCCGTGGGTAGGGGTTGTGGTGCTCCCGGGGCCCAGTGATGAGGTGGGTGATGCAGGGCTTGGTGGGGTGCAGGCACGCGGGGGCAGCGCTGTGCCTTGCGGCACTGTGGTACTCGCTCAGCCTGAGACAATGACACAGTTCTCGGTAAAACACACGGCTGGAAAGACGGTTCCCACGGACGGCTGCACTTGCTTTTCCCCAGTAGTTGACGGTGACGGTCCCTTTTCCTGCACCTAAGATGATGATGGTTGCGATGGGTTCCCACCGGTAACCCGCTCCCCGGCTTGGATATGGGCCGGAGGAGCCCTACTTTGCCCGCAGGCGCTGACCCTGAGAAACTGGTGCCCTGGCGGTGGTGGTGTCTCCCCTTCACGGTCGGACTGTTGCCTTCAATCGGGACTTGGTTGTTAGGAGACAGACGTCCCCTTCACTGATGGATTTGGCAAATTTTGGCGACTCCTAGCCTTGCCGGGATCCGAAAGGCCCCTGCTCTGGTGCTGACTGTTCTTCGTATACTGCTCCAGTACCGCCGGGTCACCACCCGTCCGCGGTCCTTCCAGCAACCTCCGAGCAGTCCCCCTGCAGACTATCACCGCCGTCTGCTGACCTTGCTGTCTCTCAGTCTGGGGCACACACCCGGACCAGCTTCAGGCTTTCTTACTGACACTTTTACTCCTTCACTCAAGCTCCTCTCCTTGGCTCCTCTACCACTTCACTTCCTTCTACTTTTACTTCCCTCACTCATCTGCCTGGTTCTTCCCGCCTCCAGGGCTGTGAACTCCTCAGTGGGCGGAGCCAACTGCCTGGCCCACCCCCTGGTGTGAACATCAGCCCCTGGAGGAAGGCAACAAGGATTTTTGGTTAGCCTAGGTGTTCCTAACTGGGGTGTAGGGTGTGGTGGTGTTATGACCTGTGACCCCTGGCTTGCCCAGGGCGTCACACCAGTAGTAAGCACTCTTTCTAATTATAACAATACGGGCATATGTTGGTAGCAGATTATCAACGATACTCTCCAAGCGTGCAACACAGTAACGGTTGTTTTATTCAGGAACAATTAGGAACAAATATAGTAAGCTTAATAAATCATCAAGTAATCATGTCTATTTGTCTCTTTCTGCAGCTCCTGCAGCAAATATCCTCTCATATAAAACACAGGAGGAAAGAATATAGAATACAGTCACATGCTCTTCCTGTAACCTCCTTTCCCTTTTTTTTCTTATATATTTATTACCAACACACAAACTTGGCAACTAAACACTCAGACAGGAATAGAGTTGTTGCACTAAACATATTCCAACAGCATCATCTTGCAGATACTGGAACAAGAAGGCACTCAAGGTTCGGACACTTCTATGAAGTCCAAATCCATGCTATGTTAGTGGCGGGGTAACACTCAATCTTGCTTTCTCTGTCCCCTCTCACCAACCATGGACAAAAGAGATGGGATCAATATCTTCTTCATCTCCTGACTGTTGTATGCCCATCACTTCTTCCTCATCCATTTGTTCCTTGGCTCTTGCACCTTTACTAACAGTTTGTCTGGTACCATGAACCCCTCTCGATTGCTGTACTTTACCCTCCCCTGCCACCCGCCTGTGCAATGACAGTCTACATCTTAGAGATATTGGTATTCCTTCCGCATCTTCCTCTGCTTCCTCCTCTTCCTCTGGAACCATCACCTCATCCCGCAGACTATTCAAAGTGTGTTCCAGTAGATAGATGACTAGAATAGTGATGCTGATGATGGCATCATCAGCGCTAACTATCTTAGTAGCCATTTCGAACCTGTACAAAAGGGTGCAGAGGTCCTTCATCTGTGTCCACTCCGCAAGCATGATTTTCCCCGTGACTGGACTGTGTTGGTCCAGGCTATACGTTAGGGCATACTGCACCAGGGTTTGTCGCTGCTGCCACAAGTCGATGAGCCAGTAGGAGCAAACAGCGGAAGTGAGCACTCAGCTACCGTGCTTTATGTAGCAGCACATCTAGGCCAGGATAGTGCCTCAAAATTGCAGTGCAACCAGGTTGAGGACATGAGCCATGCAAGGCATGTATGTGAGGTTGCCCCGGCGTAGAACCGCCACCAAGTTTGCACCGTTATCACACACGGCCTTCCCTGGCTCCAGGTTCAGTGGAGACTGCCATTGCTGAAACTCGACCTGGATAGTTGTCTGCAACTCTGCAGCTGTGTGACTGCATTCTCCAATGCATTTTAATTTCAACACTGCGGGATTGCGGTGAACCCTAGCTGCACAGTATGGAAGTGGGGTATTCTCTCTGCACTGTTTGACTGCGCATCATATTAAGGGAGAGGTTGAGGATGCATATGGAGGCTCTAGAGAAGGTAAAGGTGTAGAAGCAGTGGAGGAAGTGGTAGATACAGAAATTTGTCCCACAAGTTTCTCAGATTTCAAAACTTGTGGAGCACACTCTTGCTTGCTCATCTTGTTCATCTGCATCCTATCAGACAGACAGTTTTTCAAGGAATTGGCGATGTTGCCTGCGATATGCTGGTAAAGTGCAGGCACAGCTTTATTAGAGAAGTAATGGTGACTGGGCAACTGGAACTGGAGGACTGAGATGGCCATCAGCATTTGGAAGCCATCTGTATACACTAGG
Organism: Anomaloglossus baeobatrachus; assembly: GCF_048569485.1. NCBI lineage: Eukaryota > Metazoa > Chordata > Amphibia > Anura > Aromobatidae > Anomaloglossus > Anomaloglossus baeobatrachus. The sequence continues at coordinate 293,047,728 of NC_134358.1, read as the reverse complement.
TGGAAAGGCAGAATTTCTGTGGCCAACAGGTTGAATATGGTGAAATTCAAGTTCTTAGCTTTGGCATTTGTAGGAGGAAATAATCTTTTATGTGACCACAACTGTGGGACCGAGGGCTGGCTGTTGTGCTGAGAGAAGATGAAGAAGGGTGTACACGACAAACTGGTGGACTGTGAGGGAGGTGCAGGTGGAGATGTTATGGTGAATTGAGAAAGATGGGGTTGGCTCAGTGTCAGAAATCAGTCAAAAACAGCAGGCATGTCCACATCTGTAAACGCTGATGGGCTTTTCATTTTCACCAACTGTAGAGAGAAAACAAGTAGAGATTATGCAGCCATAGACCTGTGTGAGAACACTTGCCATGGTGTTGGAGGAGGAAGAATCAACAGACATGGTTGATGTGGTGGCCGGTGGTTGGTGAGGCCCACTAGGCCGCATTTTAGCACAGAAAGATTCCCAGACTTATGCATGTTTTATGCGCAGTGCTGGTTCCAGTATGTAGTAGTCAAATTTTTGGAATTTCTGCCTCTACCGAGTTATTTTTTTACAAAGTTGGCAGATAACATAAGTTGGGTCATCCTTTGTAGTCTCAAAAAAGGCCCAGGCTAGGCAACCCTTATCGCCCATGTAAACTGCAGACCCATGACTGCTACTGGCCACAGCCAGAATTAAGACTGACTGTGCAGTGTCTGTTGTGGTTGCATTACTCAGTGTCTGTGCGGGAAGCCACAATGTAAACTCCTCGTCTTCCTTCTCCTCCATCTTCTTTTCCATCTCTTCTTCTGAAATACTCAGCTGCGTGACTCTGAGTCACACAAAGTGGAATCTACAACCTCATCATCATCTTCTCAATTGTCCAACTCCTCGCCCTGAGAGTCACCCTCCTCCTCTTTCTGCCATGACAGCACAGTATAGTACACATGCACCTGATAAAAAGTTTGGGCATTGGTGCAGATGCTTTCATCCTTTGGAGTCTGTGAATCTTTGGAACAGACCTCTGATGCCCATAGAATAGAATGTGTGAACAGCTCTGTAGACTTACTCATCTCTGGTTCCGCACAGTCAGTTAGCCAGTTGGAGAGTTGTGACGCTGGGAGAAACAAGGGTAATTGGGGTCCAACCTCTGAGGACTGTCTTGTATGTGATGTTGAGGATGAGGAGGAGAGGCCACATGATGCAGTGCTTGCCATCTGATGTAGCACATGCTCTTTCTGGGGCTCATCTACAAGTTGTACTACTGAGCAGTTGCCAAAGAAAGGGAATCACATAGCCCTTCCAGTAACAGAAGTTGTCAATTGTCTTTGGATAGGGTGAGCCGGTGTTGTTCAGTAGAGCTTTCTCTAACATTAGCACCTACCCCCCGTATATTTCTAACAACATCCCTATTCCCCCTTCAACACAATGACCTTGCTATTTACCACTCATGTTTGCTGTACCCTTTTCCTCTTTTAACCAGATGTTTTAGAACCCTAGGATCACATATGTCAGTCACCTGTCACTAAATTAGCAATCAGAATTTATATGCTGAAATGTCTATTTGTGGCAGGCCAACAGAGTTTTCAATTAGTATTTTTCTGATGAAATATCTATTTGTGCCAGGAACACAGAGTTATCAATTAGTATTTATCTCCAGTGATATTTATGTGATGGAGGCCCACACAAGTATTAAAATCTTTTTATACATGCTTGAGATATTGTGGCAGGACCACAGAATTATCAATCAGTAGTTATATGCTGAAATGTCTATTTGTGGCAGGCCTCAGGAAAACATGTTTAGCAATCAGAATTTTTATGCTGAAATTTCAGTCTCTGGCAGGACCACAGAATTAGCAATCAGTATTCAGATGCTGAAATGTCTATTTGTGCCAGGAGCACAGAGTTATGAATTAGTATTTACCTGCAGTAATATATATATGCAGCAGCAGCACTCTCTCCAATCTGTAGAAGTCTCAAAATGTCGTCTACGCCGCATGTTTGCTTCCTATATGCATAGGGACATGTGATTTAGCCAGCCCTTCTGTCTAAATGTTGTGGATGGTTTCTGCAACCTAATTGGCTGACAGAACTTCCACACATTAAGTTAAGGAAAAAAAAAACAGTCTGCTTCGCCTCTGACCTCTCCCTACCCCCTCCACTCATCATACAGCACCATTATCCTAGCCAAAGTCATAATAAGTATACCTAGAAAACTCCAAAGCTGCATCTTCATTTTTCAGAAATTTAGAACAGAAGAGTGCTACAACTCATATATATATATATATATGTTTATATATATATATATATATATATATATATATACATACATACATTATATATATACAGTTAGGTCCAGAAATATTTGGACAGTGACACAATTTTCGCGAGTTGGGCTCTGCATGCCACCACATTGGATTTGAAATGAAATCTCGACAACAGAATTCAAGTGCAGATTGTAACGTTTAATTTGAAGGTTTGAACAAAAATATCTGATAGAAATTGTAGGAATTGTACACATTTCTTTACAAACACTCCACATTTTAGGAGGTCAAAAGTAATTGGACAAATAAACCAAACCCAAACAAAATATTTTTATTTTCAATATTTTGTTGCGAATCCTTTGGAGGCAATCACTGCCTTAAGTCTGGAACCCATGGACATCACCAAACGCTGGGTTTCCTCCTTCTTAATGCTTTGCCAGGCCTTTACAGCCGCAGCCTTCAGGTCTTGCTTGTTTGTGGGTCTTTTCGTCTTAAGTCTGGATTTGAGCAAGTGAAATGCATGCTCAATTGGGTTAAGATCTGGTGATTGACTTGGCCATTGCAGAATGTTCCACTTTTTTGCACTCATGAACTCCTGGGTTGCTTTGGCTGTATGCTTGGGGTCATTGTCCATCTGTACTATGAAGCGCCGTCCGATCAACTTTGCGGCATTTGGCTGAATCTGAGCTGAAAGTATATCCCGGTACACTTCAGAATTCATCCGGCTACTCTTGTCTGCTGTTATGTCATCAATAAACACAAGTGACCCAGTGCCATTGAAAGCCATGCATGCCTATGCCATCACGTTGCCTCCACCATGTTTTACAGAGTATGTGGTGTGCCATGGATCATGTGCCGTTCCCTTTCTTCTCCAAACTTTTTTCTTCCCATCATTCTGGTACAGGTTGATCTTTGTCTCATCTGTCCATAGAATACTTTTCCAGAACTGAGCTGGCTTCATGAGGTGTTTTTCAGCAAATTTAACTCTGGCCTGTCTATTTTTGGAATTGATGAATGGTTTGCATCTAGATGTGAACCCTTTGTATTTACTTTCATGGAGTCTTCTCTTTACTGTTGACTTAGAGACAGATACACCTACTTCACTGAGAGTGTTCTGGACTTCAGTTGATGTCGTGAACGGGTTCTTCTTCACCAAAGAAAGTATGCGGCGATCATCCACCACTGTTGTCATCCGTGGATGCCCAGGCCTTTTTGAGTTCCCAAGCTCACCAGTCAATTCCGTTTTTCTCAGAATGTACCCGACTGTTGATTTTGCTACTCCAAGCATGTCTGCTATCTCTCTGATAGATTTTTTCTTTTTTTTCAGCCTCAGGATGTTCTGCTTCACCTCAATTGAGAGTTCCTTAGACCGCATGTTGTCTGGTCACAGCAACAGCTTCCAAATGCAAAACCACACACCTGTAATCAACCCCAGACCTTTTAACTACTTCATTGATTACAGGTTAACGAGGGAGACGCCTTCAGAGTTAATTGCAGCCCTTAGAGTCCCTTGTCCAATTACTTTTGGTCCCTTGAAAAAGAGGAGGCTATGCATTACAGAGCTATGATTCCTAAACCCTTTCTCCGATTGGGATGTGAAAACTCTCATATTGCAGCTGGGAGTGTGCACTTTCAGCCCATATTATATATATAATTGTATTTCTGAACATGTTTTTGTAAACAGCTAAAATAACAAAACTTGTGTCACTGTCCAAATATTTCTGGACCTAACTGTATATATATATATATATATATATATTTATATATATAAAGCTGAGTGTATGTGTGTGTGTGTGTGTGTGTGTGTGTGTGTGTGTATGTGTGTGTGTGTGTGTTTGTGTGTGTGTATGTACACCGTGTGCAGAATTATTAGGCAAGTTATATTTTAGACGATTTGTTTTATTATTGATCAACAACTATGTTTTCAATCAACCCAAAAGACTCATAAATATCAAAGCTTAATATTTTTGGAAGTTGGAGTGGGTTTTTTTTAGATTTGGCTATCTTAGGAGGATATCTGTTTTTGCAGGTAACTATTACTGTGCAGAATTAATGAAAACCAAATATATTTCCATCTCACTTGTTTATTTTCACCAGGAGAACCAATATAACTGCCCAAATTTTAGAAATAAACATTTCAGACATGCAAAAACAAAACCCCAAAAAATTAGTGACCAATATAGCCACCTTTCTTTATGATGACACTCAACAGCCTACCATCCATAGATTCTGTCAGTTGCTTGATCTGTTTATGATCAACATTGCATGCAGCAGTCACCACCGCCTCCCAGACACTGTTCCGAGAGGTGTACTGCTTTCCCTCCCTGTAGATCTCACATTTTATGAGAGACCACAGGTTCTCTATGGGGTTCAGATCAGGTGAACAAGGCGGCCATGTCATTATTTTTTCATCTTGTAGACCTTTAATGGCCAGCCACGCTGTGGAGTAGTTGGATGTATGTGATGTAGCATTGTCCTGCATGAAAATTATGTTTTTCTTGAACGGTACCGACTTTTTCTTGTACCACTGCTTGAAGAAGTTGTCTTCCAGAAACTGGCAGTAGGTCTGGGAGTTGAGCTTCACTCCATCCTCAACCCAAAAAGGTTCCATAAGTTCATCTTTGATGATACCAGCACATACCAGTACCCCACCTCCACCTTGCTGGCATCTGAGTCGGAGTGGAGCTCTCTGCCTTTTACTGATCCAGCCTCTGACCCATCCATCTGGCCCATCAAGAGTCACTCTCATTTCATCAGTCCATAAAACCTTTGAAAAATCAGTCTTAAGATATTTCTTGGCCCAGTCTTGACGTTTTTTCTTATGTTTCTTGTCCAGCCTTCTTTACCTTGGCCATGTCCCTGAATATGGCACACCTTGTGCTACTATCACACTAAAAAAACAGTTTTATTACAGAAAAGATTTTTGCAATGCCATATTTTGAAAGCTTTAATGTTTCTATACTTCTGATGACAGAGACACATGAGGACTTGTTTTTTACAGGATTAGTTGATATTTTTATTGGGTACTAGAATTGAGCGAGTATCTAACTATTCGTACTCGCTATACTCATAACGAGTACTGTACTCGCGTATTTGTTGCGAATAGGATGTGCAATGCAAGTCAATGAGGAAAACTACTATGTAATGAGTAACCTGAATGCCGTACTTTCGTGCAAGTGGTGAATAGTGCAAAATTTGGGTTACTTGTTATATTGCGCGTTTTTCCCCATTGACTTGCATTACAAATGTTATTTGGAACAAATACGCGATTATTATACAGTACTCGTTATTAGTATAGTGAATACAAATAGCTAGGTACTCGCTCAACTCTATTGGGCACAACATTTTTTGATCGAATTCTATTTCGATTTTTGGGAGGCAGAATAAACATGCAACAACAATTCAGAAAATGTTTTTTGGTTTTTTTTACACTGTTCACCGTGTGGTAGAGTCAGAATGATTACAATGACAACACATTTATATATTTTTTATGTTTTTTTAAGCTTCTACACATTAAAATCAATTTTCTAGAAAAAAAGAATCGTTTTTTTGCATAGCTATATTCTAAGAGATATTGCATTTTTCTATTCCTCTGAATGAGCTCAGTGGGGGCTTGTTTTTTGTGGGACAATTATGTGTACTTTTTTTGTTTAGTTTTGTTTTACATAAGCGGTTACAAAGTCCCAAAAGAAAAATCAGCCGAAAATATATGGACACTGCAAATCCTAAGCACAGTGACAAAGTAGCATGTAGCCAGAGAAATAAAGTATGTTTGCAACAAATTTAGTGACTCTTACAAAAGTTGCAAACAATGAATCAGGTGAAAATATCTGAAAACCCCACATTAAGCCCACATTAGTGAACTTGAAGAAAAACAACAGGTGACACATACAGAAAAGACTTGAAAAAAGACACAAATGTAAAGATGAATATGGTGCACACAAAAAAAAATCACAAAACACTATAAACTAGACCAAAAACAAGCCAATTCCCTGCCCAGTGCGATCTGCATCTGCTTAACTGACAGAGTCTATGCCAGGGGTCTCAAACTAGACTAGCTATATGGGCCGCATATAGAATTTTTTTTATTTGGGGGGACCGCATTCTTTGCAGGACAAAGTGAAATTTTTAGTAATACCATATAATTTTTTCTATACACTATAGGATCTATATCACTATACATATATACACTATACAATATACATATATACACTATACTATATACACTATATCACCTTTTTTTTAATTTTTCTCTTTTTTTTTAATTTTTTTAAATGGCATTCATTGTATGGGTTAGGGTATGATTTTAAAGCTTGCATTGTTATGGATGTGGCGATAACATGCACTTTTTTGTTGTTTATTTTAGTTATTATATAAGTAAGCATTTTTAATGGTAAAACATTTCCATGCTTTATTTAGAATTTTTTTTTTACATTTCATCCCATTTTATCCCATTTTTTTGTAAGTAATAATGCTTTACAATTAGCACCATATAGTAATTTTGTCCACATCTTTGGTAATTTTCCTATGGGATCCTCATCTTGAAGTAATATCCCCATCCTTTCCCTATCCTGTAGTAATGTGCCCCCTTCTGGTCCCCTTCTTGTACTAATGTTCCCATCTTGGTCCCCTTCTTGTAATAATGTACTCCATCCTAGTCCCCTTCTTGTAATAATCTGCCCCATTCTGGTCTCCATCTTGTAGTAATGTGCCCAATCCTTGTCCCTCTTATTGAAAGTCTAGTGATTACAAATAGTTAAAGGGAACCTGTCAGGTGCAATATGCATTCAGAACCACGAGCAGTTCTGAGTACATATTGCTAATCCCTGAGCGCGGAGACTAGTCCCAAGGCTGTTATATCCCCCAACTAGCCACCCTCTTGGCATGTTAGCACGCCCACAGCAGCATACTAACATGCTATTCAATTCAGCATCACTAGCGGCGCAGCACGTACCTTTGTTCCCTGTGACCGCGCTTCTGAATGCACGACACTTCCGGTCATGCGCAGTATGAATCCGGGTGTACGCGTCCTGGCTTCAGAGAGGTCTCATGTGCATGACTCTGGGCGTGCTAACATACTAAGAGGGTGGCTAGTCTGGGGATATAACACCTTTGGGACTAGTTCCCGTGCACATTAGCATAGATGAAAGATCTTTGGAAATACTTTTTCTAAAGATCTCTTTATCTATGCTAGTGTATACAGGGATGGTTAGGCAGGGATTAGCAATATGTACCCAGAACTGCACAATGTTCTGGGTGCAAACAAGACCTGACAGGTTCCCTTTAACTATCTGTAATCATTAGACTTTCAATATACATGTGTATTATGTATACCAGTAATTGGAGATCTCCTTGAGTTGATTAATATCTTGACTGTACTTCCCCTTTTGTTACAGGTCTATGAAGATGTGTACTGGAAACATAACATCAAGACATTACAACCAGTAAAAGAGGACAACTACGGTTTACTTAGAGCGGTCATGTTCCAAGTTTTCAGTCAAGCAATTCCTTTCCCTGGATGGATGAAAGAGAAAGACATCCTAAAGGTGCGGTATCTCCATACTGTGCATATAATCAGTTTTAAGAATTATCTGTTCTATAAAGGAAGAGTCATTTGTATCTAATAATGGGACAGTTTTTCTGGTTAACAAATAAAAGTTAAATTTTTGCAACATTTTTGATACATAGATAAATGCCTAACATCATAATGGATTTTACAGGTTAACAAAGGACGCATTTTTTTTTCCCTTAACATGAAATACTAATAATTATTATACATTAAGGAGGTTAAGTGGAAAGCAAACAGGAAAATATATATATGCAATCTAATATATAAAGCTGAGTGTGTATGTGTGTGTGTGTGTGTGTGTGTGTATGTCCGCTAAAGTAATCCGCATCATCGCATTTACAATCACGCAATTTTGCACAGACACCCCATGTGACTCAGGGAACGTCATAGACTATGTCTTGACAGGAAAATTTAACCCCGCGCTTTACAGTTACTTTCCAAAAAACCTGCCTCAATTAAAGTCAATGGAGCTGCGAGCTAAAGGTTATTAATAGCAGCTGTGATTGGTTGCTATAGGAACAAAGGACATTCATAGTATAAGAAGCTTATGTGAGGTAATATGATGTTGGTGGGGAGACAGATAGAGAGAGACAGAAATGGACAGACAGAGAGACAGACAGAGACAGACAGAAAGAGACAGACAGACATAGGCACAGACAGATTAAGAGGCAGACAGGGAAAGAAACCGAGAGACAGACAGAGACAGAGAGACATAAACAGAGAAAGATAGAGAGACAGACAATCAAAGAGACAGAGGCAGACAGACAGACAGGGAAAAAGACAGACAGGGAAAGAGAAAGACAGAGGCGGACAGGCACAGACAGGGAAAGAGAAAGAGAGAGATAGACATTCAAAGAGACAGAAGCAGACAGATACAGACAGGGAAAGAGACAGGCACAGACAGACAGGGAAAGAGACAGAGACAGACAGAGAAAGAGACAGACAGGGAAAGAGACAGAGACAGGGAAAGAGACAAAAACATGGAAAGAGACAGGAAAAGAGACAGACCGACAGGCACAGACAGAGAAATAGACAGAAAGAGACAGTCAGGGAAAGAGACACAGAGACACAGACAGTCAAAGAGACAGAGGCAGACAGTTACAGACAGGGAAAGAGACCGGCACAGACAGACAGGGAAAGAGACAGAGAAAGACAGAGAAAGAGACAGACCGGGAAAGAGACAGAGACAGGGAAAGAGACAGACAGGGAAGGAGACAAAAACAGGGAAAGAGACAGGAAAATAGACAGGGAAAGAGACAGAGACATATGGAGAAAAACAGACAGAGAAAGAGACAGACAAAGAAAAAGACAGACCTGGAATGAGACAGACCTGGAACGAGACAGACCTGGAAAGGGACATACAGGGAAAGGGACATACGGGGAAAGAGATAGATGGGGAAAGAGACAGATGGGGAAGCAGACTGACTGACACAGAGATAGAGAGAGAGAGACAGACACAGACATACAGAGAGATAGAGAGAAGCAGAAAGACATACACAGAGATAGAGAGAGACAGAGAGAGAGAGACAAACTCAGACAGACACAGAGATAGAGAGAGACAGAAAGACAGAGAGAGAGAGAGACTGATACAGAGACAGACAGAGACATATACACAGACAGACAGACACAGACAGACAAGGATAGAGACAGAGACACACATGGATAGAAATAGACACACAGACACACAGACAGACACACAGAGACAGACACACAGAGACAGACACACAGAGACAGGAATACAGAGACAGACAGAAAGAGACAGACAGAAAGAGACATAGACAGACAGACAGAGACTAGGAGAGAGACAGAGAGACAGTTACTATCCCGACAGTGACACTTTTCTGGGGCAGTTTTTATATTATTGTTATAAGTTGCATACGATAAATACATCTAATTTACAATGCAATAATCAGCCCCTTTTAGGCACTGTTCACATCAGTGGTATTTTGCCGGAAAGCCAGATTTGGCACAAATGCGTTTCAGTTCCATTCATTTTCAATGGAATCACAGCAAGATGGGGTCAAATGCGGATTTCATAGGAAATGAATGGAGCTGTAACGCATTTGTGCCAGATCCAGCTTTCCGGCAAAATACCACTGAGTGCTACCTTACTTACATACTTAAAAAAGATGGCTGTCATCCCCTGAAAAGATTTACTGACAAGCCTTAGTATATTATTTGTATCCTGTTGCATGATATACTGCTATTGTATGATACTGATTTATTGGGGTCTGTGAAAATTGGTTTGTTCAGTTAGGCGGGCTTTGCACGTTGCGACATCACAAGCTGATGCTGCGATGTCGCACGCGATAGTCCCCGCCCCGTCGCAGCTGCGATATCCTTGTGATAGCTGCCATAGAGAACATTATCGCTACGGCAGCTTCACATGGACTCACCCGTCCTGGGACGTCGCTCTGGCCGGCGACCCGCCTCCTTATTAAGGGGGCGGGTCGTACGGCGTCACTGCGACGTCACACGGCAGGCGGCCAATAGGAGCGGAGGGGCGGAGATGAGCGGGATGTAAACATCCCGCCCACCTTCTCCCTTCCGCATATCCTACGGAAGCCGCGGTGATGCCGGTAGGAGATGTTCCTTGCTCCTGCGACTTCACACACAGCGATGTGTGCTGCCGCAGTAGCGAGGAACAACATCGGACCGTCGCGTCAGCGTAATTATGGATTATGCCGACGCTGCACCGATGATACGATTACGAAGCTTTTGCGCTCGTTAATCGTATCATCGAACCTTTACATACTACGATGTCGCATGCGATGCCGGAAGTACGTCATTTTCAATTTGACCCCACCGACATCGCACCTGCGATGTCGTAGTGTGCAAAGCCCGCCTTAGTGTTCAATGTGGAGCTCACAAGAAAAGTTTAAAAGACTAGGCTACACAGTGTGCATGTGTGCTGCCCTCGTGGGAGCAACCGAGCTGCTCAGATACGGGTTTGCTGTGGCTCGAGGGTCTAAGGACCCGGGATCGTGCGGCAACTCAAATGAAGGGGGTATTTACAGGGGAGTTGATATATAGTTCGTGATGCCACCCGTAGTGTACGGTAATTTGGGGAGTTTCATCGCTGCCATTGGGAGTACCCGGGGTGATGAAGTTGGACAGCAAAGTGTCGTAGCCCTCCACGGGTAGGGGGGATGCCCTGGGACTCGGAGTGGGGGTGCTGTGGGGATGCAGGGGTCACTCTCGTACTCACTCAGTCAATAAGCAGACGCTGATAACCGGGTAACCAACTCTCTGCGTGCCGCTGCCACTGAGGGAAGCTCGTCCGGGTCCCGTCCCCTATAGTGTTGCCTGGTGATCCGTGACCTGCCTCCTGGCACTAAGTTTAACTTCAATGTGGTGGCCCAGTAGTATGGAACTTGCCGGGCCCTGCCCCTGCTCCCCACTATGGCTAAGTATGGGAGCTTGCTTTCAGGGCTCACGCTTGGGATTTTCTGGACCGTTTTGGATTGGAAAGTCCTATCTTCCTTGTTGTGCTAATGCCCCGATTCTGGAGTGGGTGGAACATATCAGAAAGGCTCTGTTTTCCTCAGGGGAATTGTCGGGTTGCCTGAAGCTACTCCCCGACCTAAGGTCCGTGTACCCCGTCATGACTTTGGTCCTGGACCAGTGATAGTGCTTGGCTGCCGGCTATCCTCTTTGACAGGTTCAGGCACCTTGCCACAATCCCCTGTGACCAGGGGTCCGACTCCTCTAGGCCCAGGCCACCGTCTGCAACCTAGACAGCTTCTCTAGGAGCCACCACTCTCGATGTCCTTTCACTCTCACTCTTTGACTACACATTCCAACTGACTACACTCCTCACCTCCCCTCCCTGACTCCCCAGGTGGGCGGCTCTATTCTACTCAAGCCGTCCACTGGTGTGCCTGGTGGATGGTGCAGGGTGTATCTAGGATTTGATTTGCTGTTGTGGAGGCAACACTATTTAGATAGGGACCCAGAACCATGAGGGACTTGGAATACCGCACAGAAAGGCAGTTTGCGCACTACCCTGTGACAACTTGATAGTCCAGGGGTGTCACATTCCCCCTTGGTTAAACGTAGCTCGTCCTCAAGCTACAGGACATCTAGAGGTATGTTTTTTTAACTGAAAGGAAAGAAAGGATAACATTTTATTTACAATATACATCCCACATTAGGGAGGCACATCACTTAAACGTTACTTTAACTTTTAGAGTTCATCCTTTTAACCATGGAACGCTACCGGTTATGCTAGTAGCGGAGGCTCAACCAACTCTGTTGCAGCCTCTTCTTGCGACAGTCCAGTCCCAACGTTGGGGCTGAAGGTTCCGCTGCCGTGGTTGGGATAGGCAGCTCGGCGTCTGCCGAGGACGGGGGTGATGGTGGTGAAGTGCTTGCCATGAGCGGGGGCGGACCGGATCGCATAGCTGCATCTGCCGGATTAGTGGAATCAACTGGGACTGGGTAAGCGCTTACCCGCTCCTCACGTGGGATTTTGATCTCACGGGCTCGCACCGCCACTGCCAGGCTCCTCATCTCTTCCCTCCAGTGGTCCAGTATGAAGAGGAATTGTGTCCGCATCCTCCTGCAAAGCTGCTCTGTCTCTTGCTCGATCCAGGTCCCGGTCCCGGGAGCAGCACGCTCTGGTGACCAGTCTCGCGCAGCCACCATATTTACTCTGCGGGGTCCAGGAACGTTATGGTAGAGTCCTGGCCTCCCTGCTTCTCTTCCGCTGCTACATGCCATCACGCTACCTCGGTTTTCGCCCACCACTTGCTGCTGTGCTGTGGCCCTCTGGGAACTTCTGGTTCCGAGCTGACTCTCAGAACAAAGGGCGGGGCTTCTGCTTCGCGCGCTTTTGGTCGAGAAGACGGCGTTTTGGCGCCAAAGACGGCGGCAAATGTCGGAAATGGCGGGAAACGGGATTCTTGACTCGCGGTTTGGATTTTCAAGGAGCACGTCACCCAGGTAAGTGAGTCCTGCTCGTATCCTGTTCGTGATGCCAGAAATTTGAGGTGTGCCGCCCCCGTGGGAGCAGCCGAGCTGCACGGATCCGGGTTCGCTGTGGCTCGAGGGTCGTGCGGCAACTCAAATGAAAGGGGATATTTACAGGGGAGTTGATATATAGTTCGTGATGCCACCCGTGGTGTACAGTAATTTGGGGAGTACCGCCGCTGCTGTTAGGAGTACCCAGGGTGATGAAATGGGGCAGCAAGGTGTCGTAACCCTCCACGGGTAGGGGGGATGCCCCGGGACTTGGTGTGGGGGTCCCATGGGGATGCAGGGGTCAGTCTCGTACTCACTCAGTCAATAAGCAGACACTGACAACCGAGTAAACCAACTCTCTGGGTGCCGCTGCCGCTGAGGGAAGCTTGTCCAGGTGCCGTCCCCTATAGTGTTGCCTGGTGATCCGTGACCTGCCTCCTGGCACTAAGTTTAACTTCAACGTGGTGGCCCAGTAGTATGGAACTTGCCGGGCCTTGCTCCCTACTATGGCTAAGTATGGGAGCTTGCTCTCAGGGCTCACGCTTGGGATTTTTTGGACCGTTTTGGATTGGAAAGTCCTATCCCCCTCGTTGCGCTACTGTCCTGATTATGAAGCGGGTGGGAACAGATCATAAAGGCTCTGTTCTCCTCAGGTGAATTCTCTGGTTGCCTGAAGCTACTCCCCGAACTAGGGTCCGTGTACCCCGTTGTGCCTTCGGTCCCGGACCGGTGATAGTGCCTGGCTGCCGGCTGTCGTCCTCGACAGGTCCAGGCATCTTGCCACAATCCCCTGCGACTGGGGGTCTGACTCCTCTAGGCCCAGACCACCGTCTGCAACCTAGACAGCTTCTCTAGGAGCCACCACTCTCACTCTCTGACTACACATTCCGACTGACTACACTCCTCACCTCCCCTCCCTGACCCCCCAGGTGGGCAGCTCTATTCCTCTTAAGTTGTCCACTGGTGTGCCTGGTGGGTGGTGCAGGGTGTATCAGGGTGATTTGCGGTTGGTGGCAACACTATTTAGATAAGGACCCAGAACCATGAGGGACTTGGAATACTGCACAGAAGGGCAGTTTGTGCAGTACCCTGTGACAACCTGATAGTCCAGGGGTGTCACACTTGTGTCAGAAAGAGAAACAATGGGGTCATAAAAGTAATTGGATTGTAGAAGAGACTGTTTGGATCCCAGACATTGCTGGAACACCCTTGATGCCCTGGAAATTGTAGTAGAGAGAAGAGAAATATAATTATTATAAATACTCTCACACACGGGTAATGGTAAAAGGGAAGACCAACTACAGGGAGATGCCACCCACACACACACACACACCCACACCAAATGGTTCCTGTACAGACTAGAAATATCCCAGATGTACTGTTCAAAAACCACCTCAGACCTGACTCCCAAAAAGCTGTCAATGAGTTTCTCGTACCTCATGAAGGACCAGGGGGAGGCCACAACACACAATGGTAGAGGAAGGTGTGAATACAAAAACCCAGAGTTAGAAAACTAAAACACGTTCATATAAAGTAGAGAGGATAAGCTCAAAAAAAGCCACAAATAAGTGGATCAAGTAAAACCTCCTGGAAACCTAAAAGAGGTGAAAGGAAAAGTTGCTGGGAAGGAAAACAAGCTGTATGAAGTTAACTGGTGTTTACTAGAGTTGAGTGAACCTGTCGAAGTTCAGTTCGGCTAGTTCCGCTTTAGATAAAGTTCAGTTTGGGACTCAGACTTGACTTGAACCCCACTAAATGGGCAATTCGGATCTCCACCCACATGCAGCCAGCCATACACAGAACGCTCCCAGTGGATGGTGGGCAGAGTTTCTCGACTTTTTTTTTTGTACACACTACATCTGATCACATATTTAACTCTAGTGTGAGCCATTCAAACATTGCAAGCGACTCGCACTGGGCTGAGCACCAAGTGTACCCAAGCACTGTGGTGCTCGCACAAGTGGTTTACATACATAAAGCATCCAAACTCTGTAAAGTCTGTGTTTGGAAGGAACACTGAACTTAGGTTCGCTCATCTCTAGTGTTTATGCAATAAGTTAAACCCCTTAGCTGAAAGGCTAAAAACACATCATCCAAAACTCTGATGCAGAAACTAAATGTCCAAAGAACTGGGCCTGCTGCACTTCAAATTGACATTTCTCCACGTTAGCAGGTAAGCGGTTGTCATGTTGAACCTGGAGAAGCTGTCTGACATGCTCATGATGCTCCTCCTGAGTGTGCAAGTAAACCAATATGTCATGCAGGTAAATTAAAAAAAAAATCCAGTGACAGTGACTGGAGAGGTTTATGGCCGAATATGCCCATTATCCAGACTCTTTTGAATATACAGAACAGACCAAAAGTTTGGACACACCTTCTCATCCCTAGAACAACTGTTAAGAGGAGACTTTGTGCAGCAGGCCTTCATGGTAAAATAGCTGCTAGGAAACCACTGCTAAGGACAGGCAACAAGCAGAAGAGACTTGTTTGGGCTAAAGAACACAAGGAATGACATTAGACCAGTGGAAATCTGTGCTTTGGTCTGATGAGTCCAAATTTGAGATCTTTGGATCGAACCATCGTGTCTTTGTAGAAAAGGTGAACAGATGGACTCTACATGGCTGGTTCCCATTGTGAAGCATGGAGGAGGTGTGATGGTGTGGGTGTGCTTTTTTGGTGACACTGTTGGGGATTTATTCAAAATTGAAGGCATACTGAACCAGCATGCCTACCACAGCATCTTGCAGCGGCATGCTATTCCATCCGGTTTGCGTTTAGTTGGACCATCCTTTATTTCACCCCAAACACACCTCCAGGCTGTGTAAGGGCTATTTCACTAAGAAGGAGAGTGATGGGGTTCTACGCCAGATGACCTGGTCTCCACAGTCACCAGACCTGAACCCAATTGAGATGGTTTGGGGTGAGCTGGACCGCAGAGTGAAGGCAAAAGGGCCAACAAGTGCTAAGCATCTCTGTGAACTCCTTCAAGACTGTTGGAAGACCATTTCCGGTGACTACCTCTTGAAGCTCATCAAGAAAATGCCAAGAGTGTGCAAAGTAGTAATGAAAGCAAAAGGTGGCTACTTTGAAGAACCTAGAATATAAGACATATTTTCAGTTGTTTCACACTTATTTAAGTATTTCATTCCACATGTTTTAATTGATAGTTTTGATGCCTTTAATGTAAATCTACAATTTTCAGAGTCCTGGAAATAAAGAAAACTCTTTGAATGAGAAGGTGTGTCCAAACTTTTGGTTTGTACTGTATACTCTTTCAAGACCTCCCTCTCTGCAAGAGAAAGGTGAAACAAATGTGTTTTAGACATTTTAGCACCTCACATGAAGAAGAAAGCACAATCATATGCTTTATTGTGGCAGAAGAACATCACACTCAGTCTCAGAAAAAACATCACAGAAGTCCTGAATGAATTCTGGAAGGTGAATCCTCACTGTAGCCAAAGATATCAGCAGACATCCAGAAAAGCAGATCACCCCATGACCTATTCTCTTGAGTTTACCAACTGATTACAGGACTGTTCTTAATTAACCATGTCAGGCCTAACACTAACTTTGCAGTTAGAGAAGGAAAAACCATGAATGAAATGAACTCAGTATGTTAGACTCTTATCTTCATGGATCCACAAATGCAGGCATAAAAGTAAAACCTGACTAAAGGGCCATTTACACGCTGCGACATCACTAAAGATTAGTGATGAGCGAGTACTAAAAAGCTCGGGTGCTCGAGGCTCGGGCCGAGCATCCCAAGATACTCATGTACTCGGCCCGAGCACTGAGCCCAATATTATCCTATGGGAGACCCGAGTATTTTTATGAAATGACCCCCGGCAGCATGTAGAAACCCTAAAAATGTCACAAAAGTCTCAGAAGAGTGCTCAAATGACATGGCAACAGCATGGGGAAGACCCCTTGAAGCATTTATCACTCAAAAGTCACAGCTGTGAACAATTTTGTCCGCGTTTTACGCCATTTTTACGGACTCACCAGAAAACCTTCAAAAATGACACCAAAATGAATTTTCATGGCAGAAATGTTAAGGGCACATACCCAATAGTGAGATAGAGCTGGTGTATGTTACTTTTTGAGATTAATACATGAAAGATTTTACGTAAAACATTGTGTGGCACTCCGATGTCCCTGAGAAGAGACGTACATGAAGGCCTCTTGAGTCTAATGTGCCCATTTTGAGGAAGTGAGTCTTTGTAGTATTTTCCTTTGCCAGGGCAGTCCAAAATTGTGAGGTTCACCAATGCCCCTGCATACAGACGTGCATGAGGGCCTGTAAACCTGAAGTGCCCATTTTAAGGAAGTGGGTCTATTGTACTATAGCCCTTTGGCAGGGCAGCCAAAAATTGGGAGGCTCCACGTTGTCCCTGGATAGAGACGTGCATGAGGGCCTGTAAACCTGAAGTGCCCATTGTAAGGAAGTGGGTCTATTGTAGTATAGCCCTTTGGCAGGGCAGCCAAAAATTGGGAGGCTCCACGTTGTCCCTGGATAGAGTCGTGCATGAGGGCCTGTAAGCCTGAAGTGCCCATTGTAAGGAAGTGGGTCTATTGTAGTATAGCCCTTAGGCAGGGCAGCCAAAAATTGGGAGGCTCCACATTGTCCCTGGATAGAGACGTGCATGAGGGCCTGTAAACCTGAAGTGTCCATTGTCAGGAAGTGGGTCTATTGTAGTATAGCCCTTAGGCAGGGCAGCCAAAAATTTGGAGGCTCCACATTGTCCCTGGATAGAGACGTGCATGATGGCCTGTAAACCTGAAGTGTCCATTGTCAGGAAGTGGGTCTATTGTAGTATAGCCCTTAGACAGGGCAGCCAAAAATTGGGAGGCTCCACGTTGTCCCTGGATAGAGACATGCATGAGGGCCTGTAAACCTAAAGTGTCCATTGTCAGGAAGTGGGTGTATTGTAGTATAGCCCTTTGGCAGGGCAGCCAAAAATTGGGAGGCTCCACGTTGTCCCTGGATAGAGACCTGTTAGGTTCTTAGTGCCTCCGTGCTTGCATTTAAAAACCGCACGTGTGTGCCTGTTGGTGGCAGCGTTAAGGTGCACTTGTGTGCGTTTTGAAAAAACTTGGATATAACGCACAAGTCTAGTGAATACACGTCAGCACAGCATTGCAAAATGCGCAAGGGCGTTGGCAACGAACAAGGAAGTGGACGTGATGGTGGTGCAGGCAGAGACTGAGGTCGTGTGCAAGCTCTAATTTTACCACAACAAAGGGCCACATCTACTCGCTCGCACGTCCTGTCCCAATTTCTTGTGGACCGCAGCAGTACACCGCTCTTGAACCAAGACCAGTGTCAACAGATTGTTAGTTGGATAGCGGATAATGCTTCCAGTCAGATTGGCACCACCACAAACACTCTGTCTTACACACGGTCAAGTGTCAGTAGCCGTGATACTGCACCGCACATTTCAGAACCTGATCCTCCTTCCTACCACCAGGCCGAGTACACGTCCATGGACATTACTGATCCCACACTTGGACACTCGGAAGAGCTGTTCACGTTTCCATTCACACATTCTGGCCTCTCGCCAGCTCCTGTTGAAGTGGGCCATGACGAGATTGTATGTACAGATGCCCAAATATTTGAGAAGCCACGTTCTCATGAAGTTGGCAACGTGTCTCAACAAGGGGTGGACGATGAAGAGACACAATTGTCAGGAAGTCAGGAGGAGGAGCAGGGTGCGGAAGAGGAAGACGACGTGGTGGATGATCCAGTAACTGACCCAACCTGGCAGGAGGATATGCAGAGCGAGGACAGCAATGCACAGGGGGGGGGAGGCATAGCATCCCAACAGGCAGTAAGAAGCAGGGTGGTGGCCCCAGGCAGACGTCAGGCAACTGTTCCCCGGAACAACAACACGACACAAGGTGCCTGTACAAATGTTAGGTCTTCCCGAGTCTGGCAGTTTTTTAAGTTGGCTCCAGATGATTCTAAAAAGGCCATTTGCAACACCTGCCATGCCAGCATCAGCAGGGGTACCAAAACTAGCAGCCTGACCACCACCAGCATGATCAGGCACATGTCAGCCAAGCACCCGACTTTGTGGGATGTACAACAGAGTCGAGGAGCAGTGCTTGCTGATGTCACTGCTACGTCTTCGCTTGTTGTGCATGCCAATCCCCTGTCCATGCTGCCCGCGAACAAGCCTCCTCCAGCCCTGCACCTGCAGTTGCCCACGCAGAAATAACACCATCATCAAGCACGTCCTTGTCCCAGCGCAGCGTTCAGTTATCCATTCAGCAAACCTTTGAACGCAGGCGCAAATACACTGCCAACGCCCCACATGCCACACTTCTAAATGCTAACATTTCGCGACTGCTTGCACTGGAAATGTTGCCTTTTAGGCTGGTGGAGACAGAAGCATTCCGCGACCTGATGGCGGCAGCTGTCCCACATTACTCGGTCCCCAGCCGCCACTATTTCTCCCGGTGTGCCGTCCCCGTATTGCATAACCACGTGTCACAAAACATCACACGTGCCCTGAACAACGCTGTTTCAGCCAAAGTCCACCTAACCACAGACACGTGGACAAGTGCTTGTGGGCAAGGCCGCTACATCTCGTTGACGGCACACTGGGTTAATATTGTGGAAGCTGGGACCCAGTCTGAGCGATGGCCGGATCCCGGGGACTCGAGCGGCGCTCCTCGCCCGTGAGTGAAAAGGGGTGGTTTGGGTTTTGGGGATATTGTCCGTGACGCCACCCACGGTTGTGGTGATTGTGTGGACACCACCGCTGCTCTGGACGGGGATCCCGGGAGCCTGTGACAGGGAGCAGCTTTGTTGTTATTTCTCCCCTCCGTGGGTAGGGGGGTTGGTTGTCCCGGGGCCCGGTGATGGGGTAGAGAGG
This sequence comes from Anomaloglossus baeobatrachus, assembly GCF_048569485.1. Classification (NCBI taxonomy): domain Eukaryota; kingdom Metazoa; phylum Chordata; class Amphibia; order Anura; family Aromobatidae; genus Anomaloglossus; species Anomaloglossus baeobatrachus. The sequence continues at coordinate 293,028,082 of NC_134358.1, read as the reverse complement.
GATGACAGGCGGGTTGCGGGGCCTGATGAGGTGCAGGGTCGCAGGGGCAGCGCTGTGCCGCACGGCACGGAGGTACTCACTCAGCCCAATGATGATGACACAGTTCACGGTAAAACAAGTGGCTGGATGGACGGGTCCCTCGGACGGCTGCGGTTGTTCCTCCCTGCAGGTTAGTGATGACTGTCTCTCCCTGCACCTAAGTTCAGTGTTGGTAGTGATGGTTTCCCACCGGTAACCCGCTCCCCGACCTGGATATGGGCCGGAGGAGCCCCTTTTGCCCACAGGCGCTGGCCCTGGGAGACGGTTGCCTTTGGCGGTGGCGGTGTCTCCCCTTCACAATTGGACGGTTGCCTTCTATCGGGACTTGGCTGTTTGGAAACCCGGAGGTCCCCTTCACTAACGGATTTGGCAAATTCACGGCGAAACCAAGCCTTGCCGGGATCCGAAAGGCCCCTGCCAATGGTGCTGGCTTCTCTTTGTATACCGGTCCGGTACGGCCAGGTCACCACCCATCCACGGTCCTTATGGCAGACTCCAATCGGCCTCCACTGCAGACGGTCACCACATCCTGCTAACCTTGCTGTCCTGTCCGGGCCACACACCCAGACCAACTTCAGGCTCTTTGCTGTCACTTTTCTCCTCTCTACTACTTTCCTCCTTCCACTTCCTTAGCTTAACTCTCACTGCCTGTGTTTTCCCTTTTCCAGGACTGTGAACTCCTTGGTGGGTGGAGACCAACCACCTGGCTCCACCCCCTGGTGTGGACAACAGCCCCTGGGGAAGGCAACAAGGATTTTGTGTGACTATGATGTGCCTGCAGGGAGTGTGGGGTGTGTAAGTGTTGTGCTCTGTGGCCCCTGGCTTGTCCAGGGCGACAAAGAAGCACTGCAGCACTGCCTCGGTGAAGCGGCAACAGGCTGTGCTGAAGCTAATCTGCATAGGTGACAAACCCCACAATGCAGAAGAGGTGTGGACAGCTCTGAAACAGCATGCAGATCACTGGCTCACACCTCTGAACCTAAAGCCAGGAAAGGTTTTGTGTGACAATGGCCGGAACCTGGTGGCGGCTTTGAGGCGAGGCCAGCTGACACATGGTCCATGCGTGGCTCATGTGCTCAACCTCGTGGTTCAGCGGTTTCTAAAGTCATACCCAGAGCTGTCTGATCTGCTGGTAAAAGTTCGCCGCCTGTCTGCACATTTTCGAAAGTCACCTACTGCTTCAGCCGGCCTTGCCGGCTTTCAGCGCCGTTTGCATCTTCCGGCTCACAGACTGGTGTGTGATGTCCCCACGCGTTGGAATTCAACTCTGCACATGTTGGTCAGGATATGTGAGCAGAAGAGGGCAGTTGTTGAGTACCTGCATCACCTAAGCCGTCGGGAAATGGGTCAAACTCCACACATAACACCTGAGGAGTGGAGATGGATGTCCGACCTATGTACCATCCTCCAAAACTTTGAGGACTCCACCAAGATGGTGAGTGGTGATGACGCCATTATTAGCGTCACCATACCGCTACTCTGCCTTCTAAAACGGTCTCTGCTCAAAAACAAACATGATGCATTGCAGGCGGAGCGCAATGAGTTGCAGCAAGAAACAGTAGTGGGTGTGGGTGATAACACACAGCCCAGCCTCGTCTCATCACAACGTGCAGTGGAGGACTATGACGAGGAGGAGGATGAAGACATGGAGCAACTCTCCAGCCAAATTGAGGATATGACATGCAGTCATATCCTCGGTTCAGCGTGGCTGGCCAGAGGACAGGGTAGATGATGATGAGGAGGAGGAGGAGGACAGCATGTTCAGTCATCGTGTTGGTTAGGATACTGAAGTGATGGCTGTTAAGAGTCTGGCACACATGGCTGACTTTATGGTAAGCTGCCTGCCTCGTGACCCTCGCGTTAAGAACATCTTGGCCGACAATCATTACTGGTTGGTAACACTGTTAGACCCACGCTAAAAGGAGAACTTTATGTCTCTTATTCCCGAGGCGGAGAGGTCAGGCAAAATGCAGCAGTTCCAGAAGCCATAGTCACGGAAGTAGGCAAAGCATTTCCCTCACAAAACGCTAGCGGCATAGGTCAGGAATCAGTGGACAACCAAGGCGTACAGCCGAGAGGGGTGCAAGTCCAATCCGCCAGAGGTAGGGGAACAGTCTTCAAGATGTGGGACAGTTTTCTCAGCCCCTCACATACCACAGCCCCTGAGGTGCGGAATAGTGCCACAAGAAATCCTAAGTTTGCCCAGATGCTCAGAGTACCTTGCAGATCAAACAACTGTACTCCGACATTCCTCTGTGCCTTACAATTAATGGGTAGGGTATCCAAGCTGGACATGTGGCATGAATTGGCTCTCTACGCCTTGGAAGTCCTGGCCTGCCCTGCCGCTAGCGTTTTGTCACAGCGTGTTTTTAGTGCCGCAGGTGGAATCATTACAGATAAACGCACCCGCCTGTCAACTGAAAATGCTAACAGGCTGACTCTGATCAAGATGAACAAGGGTTGGATTGGGCCAGACTTCACCACACCACCAGCAAATGACAGCGGAATTTAAAGTTTGTAACGGGAATTTGCCATGTACCTCCACTCACCCATGGTAACACACTTCTGGACTTTGGCTAATCGCTGGACTGCTCCTCCTTCTCCTCATGCGCCATCATGATGACCGTTACAATAGTTAGGCCGTTGTTTCAGGTATACCCCCAGTGGTAAATTTTTTCGCCCATTCTTTCAGAATGGGCATTACAACGACAGGAGACCCGCTCCTTTGCAATGGGAACAATGTTTTGAGGCCCTCATGCACATCTCTACCCAGGGACAATGTGGAGCCTCCAAATTTTTGGCTGCCCTGCCTAAGGGCTATACTACAATAGACCCACTTCCTTACAATGGGCACTTCAGGTTTACAGGCCATCATGCACGTCTCTATCCAGGGACAATATGGAGCCTCACGCTGCCACCGACTGCCACACACGTGCGGTTTTTAAATGCAAGCACGGACGCACTAAGAACCTAACAGGTTTTTAGGAGCGACAATTACTGAGAAGTCTGACACTATCAGACACAGCTGACTGACGTGTATTATTCACTAGACTTGTGCGTTATATGCATGAGCCGGCCACAGCGACGTCGCAGGGAAGGTAAGTCCGTGTGACGGGTGTTAGCGATGTTGTGTGCCACGGGCAGCGATTTGCCCGTGACACACAACCGACGGGGGGTGGGTACGCTCGCTAGTGATATCGGTACCGATATCGCAGTGTGTAAAGTACCCTTTAGTCTTCAAGGATACCTGAAAGAAAAAACTGAATGCTGGCACAAGAGACAATCTCAGATTCATGGAACGTATATTTTATATTTTAAAATCTCTTCATTTTTTTAAAAAAAATTAATTTTTATATTTGAAACACTGAACCATGATGTGACATGAACGGCCATGGTATAAACAAAAATGAGCTGATGCTCTAAGTTCTATATCTCCTCTAGAATCTCAAGCACCAAATTGCATAGGTTCACAAGTTTCAACTGATAGCAAAAGGAAGTAGCCTATCAAATGCCATTAAATGTGTCTCTATCTCTCAGGCATCTATCAAAAAAGAACGAGAACCACAGGGAAGAGTATTCTCCTTGCGGAGACTTGACAAACCAGTCTGGCTGCCAGTGAAAGGACTTATAGCTGCAGTCTTATGAAAAGGCTTGTTAAAAATACACTATTGACTTCTAGGATTGCTACCTCCAATAGGTAGCACTAGAGTTTGTCTCCTTCCTCACTGGAGGGACAATTCAAAAAAGAACAGCATGTGTCATCATAGCCTCCTCTAGGGACTGCAGACAAGGAGTGTAGAACTAACGTTTGGAACACCATTCTAAGTCTGAACTGGGTGCAAAAACCTAAAAAACATCACTATGGGGAGATAAGGTATGCACACCAGTGACTATGTAAGGGGAATACATGAAATAGCAGAAACTGCTGTGTGAATACTGACTTGAAAAATCCAATAGCTATATGTAAGAGTGAAAATGTGAAAAATGGAATCTGCATTACTGCCATGAACATATGAATCAAGAGAAATTTAGCTACTGAATTGATCAATGCAATAGAGCCCCAACACTACGCCAAGTAGTTTTTTAGGTTTTTGCACCCAGTTCAGACTTAGAATGGTGTTCTAAACGTTATTCCTTATTTGTTAGTAGTTTTTCGTTTGTGAACCCTCCCCAACCACACCTATTGCCAATCCATATCATACGCATAAATAGCCTGGGTCTCAGCTTCCCATACACGGTAAGTTTTTTAACTGCATGAGAGGACACACACAAGCTAGGGACCCCAACGTAGAGAAATACTTTGGCGTAGTGTTGGGGGTCTATTGCATTGATCAATTCAGTAGCTAAATTTCTCTTGATTCATATGTTCATGGCAGTAATGCAGATTCCATTTTTCACATTTTCACTCTTACATATAGCTATTGGATTTTTCAAGTCAGTATTCACACAGCAGTTTCTGCTATTTCATGTATTCCCCTTACATAGTCACTGGTGTGCATACCTTATCTCCCCATAAGGAGTGTAGAACTGACTGTGAAGAGCTGGGTCATTCCAGGAGGTCTCTACTTCCCAGCATCTAACCTCTAAACAGTAGTTCTCAGCTTTACGACCTGCCTGAACTAACTTACGGAGCTTGGGTTCCACCATAAAGAGTTTTTCAGGGTCGTCATAAATGAGGCCAAAAGTTGAGAAAAATGCGTCAACAGAGGACAACACTGGGGAATCTACAAGCAAAGGAAATGTCCAAGCCCAGGGATCCCTATGGAGTAACAACATTAAAATTACTATTAGCTGACTCTTGGACTCAGGATGTAGGCAAAAATATAATTTACATGAGACAAAAAAGATTGAGAACTTACTTCTGTCCCTTTAAAAGTAATATGGCAAATTTACCAAACCAAGAAGGGAGAACAAAGAAAATTGGAACCATCAGCATTTGGACAGGCTAGAAAAGGCAATAGCCTAGCAGAGATAGGAAATAACCATGCATCAACAGGTCATTGGATAGAATCCCAAAACTAAGCCATGACAGGAAAGCACTGCTCCAGCAGGTACTGATTTCACAGACAAGGAAGACCTTGTGGATTTGTGGAGGACCCTGGCACAGCAAAGGAGAAGTTGAGTCTGAGGCAATGTGTAGGTCAAGAAATGTTAGTGAAAGGAGACTAAGCTTGCCAGGGGCACAAGTACAGCACAAAGCAGCCTGGAGACAAGATGTCTAAAAGTATGGATTGTTGTTTACAAGAAGTATGAAACTGTTAAGCCTTTAACTCTGTACAACACAGAAGATGTAATCATTAAACTTGTGTCTCTGTTCACTAAAAAAAAAAGTTGCAACCATCAAGATTTCTACCTGCCACCAATTGTACCTATATTTCTACAAGTTCCACAGTAAAGTCAAGTTCAGTTTTATAAAGTGGACTAACTTCTTCCCTATCTATACTGAGAGTTCAAGATTCCTGTGTCATCCAGACGTATACCATAGAGGACAGTATCTGCACAGGTTCACAATACACATACCGTGAGGAATTTCACTGACAACTATAGTAATAGCAAGACACTTCTGCCTGAGCAATATCAGATCAGTAAAAATCAGACATCCTGACACTCCATCAATAAGTTGTTTTCAGCTCCATCAGTGGCCAGGTGTACACTGTGTGCAAAAATTATTAGGCAAATGAGTATTTTGATCACATGATAATTTTTATACATGTCTTACTCCTAGCTGTATAGGCTTGAGAGCCAACTACCAATTAAGTAAATCAAGTGATGTGTATCTCTGTAATGAGGAGGGGTGTCGTGTAATTACATCAACACCCTATATAAGGTGTGCTTAATTATTAGGCAACTTCCTTTCGTTTGGCAAAATGGGTCAGAAGAGAGATTTGACTGGATCTGAAAAGTCCAAAATTGTGAGATGTCTTGCAGAGGGATGCAGCAGTCTTGAAATTGCCAAACGTTTGAAGCGTGATCCCTGAACAATCAAGCATTTTATGGCAAATACCCAACAGGGTTGCAAGAAGCGTGTTGGCCAAAAAGGCACAAAATAACTGCTCATGAATTGAGGAAAATCAAGCATGAAGCTGTCAAGATGCCATTTGCCACCAGTTTGGCTATATTTCAGAGCTGCAACATTACTGGAGTATCAAAAAGCACAAGGTGTGCCATACTCAGGGACATGGCCAAAGTAAGGAAGGCTAAAAAATGACCACCTTTGAACAAGAAACATAAGATAAAACGTCAAGATTTTTCAAAGGCTTTATGGACTGATGAAATGAGAGTGACTCTTTATGGGCCAGATGGATGAGCCAGAGGCTGGATCAGTAATGGACAAAGAGCTCCATTCTGACTCAGACACCAGCAAGGTGGAGGTGGGGTACTGGTATGTGCTGGTATCATCAAAGATGAACTTGTGGGACCTTTTCGGGTTGAGGATGGAGTGAAGCTCAACTCCCAGACCTACTGCCAGTTTATGGAAGACATCTTCTTCAAGGAGTGGTACAGGAAGAAGTCGGTATCGTTCAAGAAAAACATGATTTTCATGCAGGGCAATGCTCCATCACATGCATCCAACTACTCCACAGCGTGGCTGGCCAGTAAAGGTCTAAAAGATGAAAAAATAATGACATAGCCCTTTTGTTCACCTGATCTGAACTCCATAGAGAATCTGTGGTCCCTCATAAAATGTAATATCTACAGGGAGGGAAAACAGTACACCTCTCGGAATAGCGTCTGGGAGGCTGTGGTGGCTGCTACACGCAATGTTTATCATAAACAGATCAAGCAACTGACAGAATCTATGGATGGTAGGCTGTTGAGTGTCATCATAAAGAAAGGTGGCTATAAAGGTCATTCATTTTTTTGGGTTTTGTTTTTGCATGTTTTTTTGCATGCCAGAAGTGTTTATTTCTAAATTTTGTGCAGTTATATTAGTTTGCCTCGTGAAAGTAAACAAGTGAGATGGAAATATATTTGATTTTTATTTATTTGCCTAATAATTCTGCACAGTAATAGTTACCTGCACAAACAGATATCCTCCTAAGATAGCCAAATCTAAAAAAACCCACTCCAACTTCCGAAAATATTAAGGTTTGATATTTATGAGTCTTTTGGGTTGATTGAGAACATAGTTATTGATGAATAATAAAAAGAATCCTCTAAAATACAACTTGCCTAATAATTCTGCACACAGTGTAAACAGTGAATGTAGCCAACATGGCTTCATTCACTATGTAGTTTTCAGATGCTGCAGCTTAGCTGCTATTAAAGTAAATCAAAAACCCAGGAACACTGAGAACACAGAGAACAGAGCAGTGCTATGTCTGCTCTGTTCACTATTTTCATCTGGTTGCCCCAGAGCATAAAATGTCTAATATTAGTACCTATATTGATCTAATTTTCATGCCCTTTCTTAAAGGGGTTCTCTGAGAATTGGTATAAAATAAATAAATAAAATAAATAATACACATTTACTGCAATTTTTTTTATTTTTTTTTTCTAGATACCTTTATTTAGCAAAAGGTATGTTTTATCTAGTGCAGTCTGTAAGATAATAAACATGGCAACTGCCATAAAACAGGGAGTAACCCATCGTAGATTTCAGAGAACATGCAGTAGGAAGGGTTGCGTAAAGAACAACTACTTGAGACATAAAGTATGTCAGGTCAGAGCAGGGTCCTGTCAGGCATTGTGAACTCACATTCCCCTGGTCAGTCAACCTGAAAGGACACTATAAGTATCCACCTCATCCTGGAACATCTACAACCTACTCATGGCCTCCTGATGAACCGGAAGCACAGGAGAAACGCGTTGAGACCGTCCTTCTGAATAAATGCATCAATAAGGAAAGGGTTTTTTGTATTTTCCTTTTTTCACTGGTTTGAGTTGTGATTGTTTTGCTCATCCTTTATGAAGTTCAATTTAATTCTTTGCCTGGGCACTGTGGTGTACACCAGTTAACCCTAGCCATTTTTAATAACGTTTAATTTTTTTGTGACTCTATTTAACTATTTGCAGTGACTACACTCATTGTGGTGTTTGCTTGCTTTATTTTGGTTATTCATATCGTCATTTTGTGGATAACTTTTGATACGGGCAAGTCCTAGTTTAAGGACTCCTTAGGGAATCCCAGGGAGAGTCATCGGTGAGCAGGGGCGCCAATTGCACTTTTTAGGGTGCCATTTTCCATAGCAAGGTAGAGCCATCCCTTAGGGACATTCATAGGGCCCTGTAGAATTGGCATATTGTATTTGCTTACACTCACTCCCTTACATCGACTGCTCTCCTGTCTTTTAACTTTTTTAATTGAGGTTTTTCTATGATAGTTTCACTTATTGTGTTTTTAAAGCATATTTAATAAATTTGTAAGTTTTAGGAATTCATTATACTTATTACCTGAGACGAGCCCGTCCTAGTGTCCAACCGCATGACCTGCTCAGGATCACTGGACCTTGTGATGTGCCATTGTTTCACAATATATAAAAACCTATATAGGACCTTGTAGCTTTACAACTTCAAATTAAATGTTTTTGAAAAAAAAGTAATTTGTAAATTTCAAACTGTGTAACTTGTATACAATTATTTTGGCCATAAGCCAGACGTTGAGCCTTATTTCTCTGCTACAATTTCACAATATATATACATTTTGTTCTTACAGCTCCCTGAAAAGCTCCTATATTCTCAAGGATGTAACTGGATACAACAATTCAGCTTTGGCCCAGAAAAATATGCCGGCCCAAAAGTCTATGGAAAGTTACGCAGCTGTCTAGAACTCTTTAAAAGTGAGGTAAAACGGAAAACGAAAACCATCACATTTAATACATTTTTTTCATACAAAGTAGGAACTCAGTACAACTTTCATATCTTTTGTACACAGTAAACTAAGTGATATATCACTTCAATCAGGGTCTCTGTCCCTACCTCATCCTGCTCTCACATTACATAGCAAAAACCTGCTAAAGATTACTTTTAAACATTGACAGCCTTCAACCACCACTAAGGGAAGCACAGAGCAAAGAGATTTCCATAGCAGTGTTTTAACATCATGTAAGCTGATTTTTGCTTTTGTTGCGAGCAATGCTCTTACAAAAGCATATGTCATGTATTTTTATTATTTATCTTATTAATATAGACACATAGGGCGTCCAATCAAACAACATACAACAAAAATTGTGCCAGTGAGTGCTAGGTAGGTATAGGATCGATACAGTGAGGGATTAATGAAATATCAGTAATTTTAGGGTAGAGATGCTCTTGGCTATAAGAGTCTTCTGGTCCAATTAGTTACTTGTGCATTGGCAAGACATAGTCTATGTGAATTTTTACTCATTTATGAGAATCTAAGACATCAGTATAATATCAGTATCAGTATAATTGTGATTGTCAGTTGTCGTGGGCGGCGGGGCGCTGCGCTCGCTAACGCTCGGGTCCGGCGCTGCGGCTGCTGCTCGGTGGCTCGAGCGGTGAGCCGGATCCGGGGACTCGAGTGGCGCTCCTCGCCCATGAGTGAAAAGGGGGGTGGTTTGTTTGGGGATTCAGTCCATGACACCACCCACGTGTTGTGGTGAAGATGGGCACCACCGCTGCTGGTGACGGGGATCCCAAGAGCAATGGTAGGGAGCAGCTGGGATGTTGTTTTCCCCCTCTGTGGGTAGGGCTTGGTGGTCCCGGGGCCCGGTGGTGTGACGGGGAGGCAGGGTCGGTGAGGTGCAGGGTTGCAGGGACAGCGTGACGCGGTGCCGGATGGCACGGGTGTACTCACTCAGCAATTGATGCACAAAGTCTCCGGTAAACCAAACGGCTGGATGGACGGGTCCCGCAGCCGGCTGCAGTGTCTCTCCCCGGACAGGTGATGGTGTCTCTCCCTGCACCTTTGTGCACTGTGTTGACTCCAATGGCTTCCCAACGGTAGTCCGCTCCCCGGTGTATAGATACCGAAGGAGCCCATTTTGCCCACAGGCACTGGCCCTCGGATTTCTAGCCGGTGGCGGTGGCTGTATATCCTCACGGTGTGAGCGGTTGCCTTCAATCGGGACTTGGTTGTTAGGGAACCCCGGGGGTTCCCGTCACATTCGGATTTGACTATTAATGGTGGCTCCAAGCCTGGTCGGAGTCCGATGGCCCTGCCTGTGTGTGCTTAGCTTCACTCCGTTCCCCGGTCCGGTACCGGTGGGCCACCGCCCAGCCCCGGTCCTTACGGCTCTGCGGAGTTCCACCAACTTCTGGAGACGGCCACCACCGTCTGCCAACCTTGCTCTCAGTGCCTGGGCTCCAACCCAGACACTCGCAGTACGTGACCTCTCACTTTCACCTCCAGACTCTATCTCTCACTGACTGCTTTTTCGCCTCCAGGCCTGTGAACTCCTCGGTGGGCGGGACCAACCGCCTGGCTCCGCCCCATCTGGTGTGGACATCAGACCCAGGAGGGAGGCAACAAGGGTTTTGTGTCTGACTAATGTAACTGTCCGGTGGTGGGGGTGTGTGTGTGTTTTGTATGTGGCTACCTGGCTAGTCCAGGGCGCCACACAGACACTGAATGTTACTTTTTCTTCTTTACAGGTGTCATCTCTATATATCCCTTGATGATCCCCCTTTCATTGCGTTAGGAAGGATGAGGGGAACGCGTTGGTAGAATTGAGGGTGCCTATTTAGTTAAGTAGGCCCATTGACTCTATTCCTAAACATTCATATCTATTTTCTCTGACTAGGGATTCAGCACAAATTAGAAACCATAATGCAAATTTAGCATCTTTAAGCCTACCCTAAAATTACTGATATTTCATTAATCCGTCACTGTATCGATCCTATACTTACCTAGCACTCACTGGCACAATTTTTGTTCTATGTTGTTTGAAAGGACGCCCTATGTGTCTATTTTAATAAGATAAATAATAAAAATACATTTTTAGAGGTAATTTTATGGTGGTTTCTCTAGTAATACACCTCTGCTGATATCAGCTGTGGTTTAGTAAAAGGATACGTCATAAAAACCTGAACACCTGTGTCCCAATTTATCAAAGTTTGTAAGACAGAAAAATGGGGTAAAACAATTTGAAAAGTTGCAACATGAAGTTGCTCAAAAATATTGAAACTGTTGACATTTTCAGAATCATGACAATTTTGGGCAGCTCCGTCAAAATAGGAGCAGGTGTAGAGGATTTACGGTGAGGCACTCGGAGGTGTCGATTTCATTAAGCACTACTTAGTGAGTTTAACACATCTTAGCCTTAGGGGTACTTTGCACACTGCGACATCGCTAGCCGATGGTGGCGATGCCGGGCGCGATAGTCCTCGCCCCCGTCGCAGCTGCAATATCTTGTGTGCTGCCGCAGGAACGAGGATCAATATCGTAACATCGGTCCTTCCGAAATTATGGAAATGACCGACACTACACCGATCATACGATTTTGAAGCTTTTGCGCTCGTTAATCATAGTAAAAAGGATTCACATACTCCGATGGCGACAGCGACGCTGGATGTGCGTCACTTTTGATTTGACCCCAACCGACATCGCACCTGCGATGTTGTAGTGTGCAAAGTACACCTTAGTGTCTAAAAAGTGGGATTCTCAAGTTTATAGGAAAAGAGTCTTTTGCTTGAAATCTAAGACAGCAATCCAAGGCTATCCTTGAATGCGTGAGAATAAACCTCCATGTCCAGGTATCCTTTTAGCATTAGCCAAGTCTGGCTATGCTGGTATTATTTGCAATCATTTATTAACATTCAGACAAGCTTACTCCCTAACATATGCAACATACAGTATGTCTGCACAATTACAAGCTGTATGTCTGCCGTTGACTCCCAATACGCAGAGTGCTACTAAAGAGAGTAGCTTAACACTAGAACTACTGAGGTAGTCATTTTGACTACTTTGCACCATGTATTTCTATATAGGTGTCACGAGTCCAGTAGTTCTAGTGTTAAAGGGAATCTGTTTGGTTTTTCCTATCTAGTCTGAGAGCACCATAATGTTTAGGCAAAGATCCTGATTCAAGTGATGTGTCACTTAATGGGCTGCTTAGTATAGTTTTAATAAAATCATGATTAACCAGCAGGAGATTATCATTACAGGACTACTTGGCATGCTGCCAGGTAGTCCAGCATATTCATGTTCTCTGTATAACTGATAGGTCTGCAGCAGAGAAAATATTGATTTTATCAAAATAACAGCAAACAGCTCAGTAAGTGACACATCACTGGAATCAGGATTTCTGTCTCTACATTATGCTGCTCTCAGATGGGGGAGAAAAAACCTTGTGTCAGATTCCCTTTAACTATACTTTTCAATACAAATGAGGCAAGGATCACGTCAGATGTCTGGCTAATGGTAGCCTATGGGCACGTTTGTATATTACATAGAGGCATTGCGGTGGCACGGTGGCTCAGTGGTTAGCACTGCAGCCTTGCAGTGCTAGAGTCCTGGGTTCAAATCCCACAAGGACAACATCCACAAGGCGTTTGTATGTTCTCCGTGGGTTTGCCCCAGGTTCTCTGGTTTCCTCCCACATTCCAAAGACATAGGGAATTTAGATTGTGAGCCCCAATGGGGATAGTGTTCCTGTTGTATGTAAAGTGCTGCAGAATATGTTAGCGCTATATAAAAATAAAGATTTATTTAAATGAAGATTTTGTAATAGATTGTAAACCTAGCCTGTGTAACATCATTTCTTGCAGTGTGTGGGTTCCACAATAAATACATTGCCTTGTTTTTCTCTGCTCTAGTGGGTAGATTTTTGTGCCTCTAAAGATCGGATAAAAAGAAAGAAAATGTGCAAGTCATTATTTTCTGATGAAACCAAAGAGAATAAAGTGTATGAAGCTTTAAAATTCATCATATTGTACTTAGCGATTGAGGCTCATGAGAATCTGAAGACTGAAGAACAAATTCCCAGTTTCTTCCCCTTCCTCTTCTCACGAGACACATCGGCCGATCCTCTGAGCTACATGATGAACCACTTGAACATGGTTGGTGATACCATTGGACTGGAACAGGTACATTTTTATCTTTTCATTTCAGTCACATTTTGGTAAAAAGGCAGATCTTCTACTTTCACTATATGTCAATGCCCTGCCTAACTGGCTTCTGTTACAGCTTCTTACCTTTTTAGAGAGCAGATAACAGAAAGTAGACGAGGAAAACGGGTTGTAAATCCGTGCCAAGGACTCAGAGGATTCAATGGAGATTTATGCTTCTTTTATTGGCATGCACATGTCTACGCGTTTCAGGAGTCACAGCTCCCTTCATCAGGACAGCAAGCAAGGAACATCAAATCTGCTACAAACAGAAACTGAGCAGTATAAAAAACCTTTGTGATGACATCATCGGACCACCCACTGTTCAAAAAACGTCTAGGCACACCCATCCCGAGTGAACCTGACAAACTGTGATCAAATGTTACAATGCAGAGCCAGGAGCAATGATATAATTACATATCAAAACATAAATAAAACTAGTCCTTAATCAATCATGATCAAGCATAAAAAACACTTTACAAAGTCATAAAACAAACAGAAAGGGATCAAAAATAATAATGATAATAAACCCAAAAAAGATTTTTTTGTTAATATCTTTTAGACCAGGATAAATATAACAAAGGGGTAAAATCAGGTTTACCGGGGGTAGGGTATATTATAACTAAAACATTTGTCCGTGCATAAAGTATTGTATTGAAAAACCTGGGGCTTAGAAGTTTAGAAGTACAGAAAGTATATATTGTAGATTTAATAGAGATCTGTCAGAAACAGGGAGGCTGAGCAATAGATTAGATGACAAGCGGCAGAAAAGCTCTCACTACTGCATCATCGGACAACTGAATTGAAAAGGCGAGTGACAGAAGGAGCCGTACTGCGCATGACTCCAAGAAGTTCATACAAGTTCATTTCAAGAAACCTTGCTGAAGGGGTGAAGCGAGTTCAGAGGCGTGGGAAAAGGCTTACCACGCACGCGCCGCACCGCAGCTAAAGGATATATCAGAGATATTCTCAGTGCCCTGCATAGCGATGCCTCCATATCAAGGCTGCATCGCGTGTATGCAATTCCAAACGAAAAGCTCATTTATAGGTTATATTTTGAAACATGTGAAGCTCAACCATGGTTTGGAGGTGTACCAAATCATTCGATCGAGTGTAGAACGAACGCCCCCATATGGGGCACGTTTCATAGAGGGGAAACGGAAAAATAACCGGGGCCGGGGAAAGGAAATAAGTTAATGTTTAAATCCTCAGTTTATTAATACAGTTTTAAAATTACATATCAATATAGGACGGGAAAAGGTAAAATTGAAAGACAAGGGGGGGGGGATTAAGTGTATAACTCAATCGGAAAGATGAAGTGCATGTCTCATTTAAACATTATATCTTTAAAGGACAAAAATATAACCCCTGAACCAAATATAAATAAAAATATTTTATAATTTTATGAAGGAAAAATATATATACATTATATATAAATATTATATATAAATCTACTGAATTTGGGACCTGGTGTGACCGGTCCTCCCTTCGTGGATTTTGCGTCAGAGGGTCAATTCGGATATATCATGGATTATTTTAACAATCGACTGTCATCCAGGGAGAGGCTGATCCTGCAGACAGTAGGCTCTCCCGAATTACATGACATTGACATTGATGCTAATCTGCCTAATGTTTATTCTAATGAAGATACTGACAATATGAAAAAATTGTTTTTACACCTAGAAGATCTCCTTAAGGATGAATTACATTTCAGCTTGGATGCAAGGTTTCTCTCCATTTATATGGAAGAGAAACTGTGTCCGAGGGGTTTGAGGGTAAAACATGAATCTCCCTTTCCTGCGGACCCTGTTTTCTCTGCGGAGTGGGAGGATATTTTAAATAATTGTATGCAAGGTATGCTACAGTGCCTGTTTAAAAAGAGATCTAACTTGGCCAAAGAAGCTACTAATAGTATTGTGGAGGTCTATAAAGAACTTAGTCATTATGATTTGCATGCTGAGTTCAAATTTTTGAACTCAGACATTAATACCAAACTCATCCAATTGGAGCAAGACTCCATTTTTAGAAAATCTAGAAAGATACAGAGGGATAGACAAGACAAAATTGGGGAAAAAAAATGTGCCCCTCAGATTAGTGGGACTACCACTATGACCCGCAACAGATCAAGATCAACGAGTTTTAATAGAAATTTTTTTAATAGTAAATTCCACAAAAAAAACCCTAATAAACCTAATAGTCCTCACCCCATTACTGTGGGACGGTCTGCCCCGAGACCCACACAGTCTAATTCTAATCCTGATTCAGTAACTGGCAGTGAGCCTCCAATCACCAAGATTACGTTCACTCCCAGTACTGAAACTAGTGCCCCGGGCAATACTGAGAAGTCTAATCCTCTTCCTATAGATTTTCAAAAGACCAGGGAACAGCTGGCACAAATCAGACATCAGATAGAAAAAATTCGTAAAGAAAGGGATCGCACTGAGGTCCTAGACACTACCGATTTGATACCTCCAGAGGGGACTCCCCTGGATAGGGACTTCATTGATCTCATGGATCTCTCTACCCATGAGGATTATATCCCACTCCCTTTAACACTTGATAGGGTTGAGGAGACCACCATCCTTTTACCTCAGGAATTGGTCCCCTCAACTCAAGCAGGAAATACCATCACTATAGACAACTCTGCAAAAAACGACATGTGCGTTCCTTTTTTATCCCTGGCCAAAACTCCCACCACAAGAGTGACACAGGCATCTATCACAAACTTCCTAACATCCAGATCGGGGAAAAGAAAAAATCACGGAGAGGAAGAAGAGCTGGCCTCAGAGTACAACAAGAAAGAGAAAAAAAGTCTCGGCTAACTAATAAAAACACTGGCATTTTTAATTTGTCCAGCTATATCCTCACCAAGGAAGAAACCCAGGTCCTGAATAAAGGCCTGTCTTTTTGTCCCTCCTCCGTTGCCAATGATTTTGAAGTTTTTGTTGACTTTCAAAAATATATCAGGAAACTTACTCTAACTAGACACTTTCTCATTAATAAGTCCAAAACTGCCAGCAACATGGAAAATGAAAAAGGTTTTTTTCACACTGATTTCAGACAGAAGTCTAAATTCTATCCCTTACAAAGCAAGGGTCACCATATAAAAACTTTTAGTGACCTAGTGCTTGAAGATTTCAAAAAATTGTTCTCCTCTAGAACTCACACAAAAGCGAATCTTGGTCTACAAGAGAAAAAAGCGATTTTTTTCTCTTAAGAATAATCCAGATATTGTCATCAGGAACGCTGACAAAGGAGGGGGGATAGTAATACAAGACAAAGAGATCTACCTCAAAGAGGCCTATAGGAACTTGTCTAACCCCACACATTATAAAATAGTGGAAATTGATGCATATAATAGGGCCATCATGGGATATCAGTCCCTAATACAAGAAGCCTACAACATAGGAATCCTGAATAAAAATGAGAAAGCCTACTTGGAGATCAGAAACCCCAAGATGGCTTTCTATTACCATCTACCTAAAATACACAAGAGTTTGTCGGATCCTCCTGGGAGACCGATTATTTCAGGGATAGATTCACTCACAGCTAATTTAGCTGCATATATAGACTATATAATGCAGAGTCATGTATGTAACTTAAAGAGTTTTTTACGGGATTCCACTCAACTGATTGACCTTACTAAGAATGTCAAATGGAATGATACCTTTCTTTTCATTTCTTTGGATATAGTGGCCCTATACACTAACATTAGTCATACTCTTGGACTAGAATGCTTCAAATTATTTTTAATGAGTTATGATCGCCTACCGATTGACCAAAAAAACTTCCTTTTGAAAGGTATGGAGTTTATTCTTACTAACAATTTTTTCACCTTTCAAGAGAAAATATACCATCAGCACTGCGGGACTGCGATGGGATCGAGGGTCGCACCGACGTTCGCTAATTTATTTATGGGTGCTTTTGAGATTGTATATATTTATAATTCCATGTTCTTAAAACATGTCGTCATGTACAAAAGGTACATTGACGATCTGTTCATTATATGGGACAATACAGGGAACAATGTCAATTCCTTTCTTAGTCATTTGATGAACAATGATTGGGGGCTTACCCTCACACCTAATATACAGAAGGATGCGATCAACTTCCTTGATTTGACTATAATGCACAATGGAAGTCAAATTTCCACTAAAACTTATTTCAAGGAAGTTGATAGCAATGGCTACATACATTATTCCAGTAGCCACTATAACAAATGGCTTAAGAATATTCCTCATAACCAATATAAAAGGATTAGGAAAAATTGTTCAGATGATGCTGATTTTAAAGAACAAGCAGATATTTTAAAAGGGAGGTTTCTTGAAAAAGATTACCCTATGTATCTACTCAAAAAGGCCTTTAATGACACTAAGAATTTGTCACAGCTAGATCTTATAAAAACAAATAGGTCAGGCAACCGTATTGTTCCCCTCCACGATTTTTCAGCCAATTTTTTGACCACCTTTAGCAGTGATGGTGAACAAATTAGGAATATTTTAGCCTGTCATTGGAGAGTTCTTAGCAATGATCCTTTTTTAAGAGATTGCCTACCTGAGAGACCTGGAGTCACTTTTAGGAGGGCCTCCAACTTAAAAAATCTTGTGGCCCCTAGTAGACTGAAGAATGCACACCAGCTACAATCCACCATCAAACCTGCGGGAGCATACAGATGTCATACAAAGAACTGTCTCTGTTGTGCTTCTATACAACATAGAAGGATACAATTTTGTTCCTCCATAGGGGGTGATGTCTTTCAGATTAAAACCCACCTCACATGTCAATCTGACTTTGTTATATACTTGATCGAATGCGAATGTGAAAAACAATATATAGGGAGGACGATACAACCCTTACACAACAGGTTAAACTCACATCGCCATAATGTCAAAATTGGTTTTCTTTTGCATGGATTATCAAGACATGTCACTATTGTACATAATAAAAAAGCCTCTTTAAGAATCACCCCGATTCAGCAAATTCCATCACAGATTCCCAATCGGAGTGAAATGCTTAGTAAGAAAGAGACTTTTTGGATATACAAACTCAACACACTCAAACCATTGGGCTTAAACGAAGTCACTGATTTATTTTTAGTCCAATAATTCCGTGTTTTTTTGCCTTATAATACAATTTTTTCTATAAGATTTGTATTATAATAAAAACATTTTTTATGATATATATTTTTTAACTTATACTTTTAATTGGATGAATATAATATAGTTATATATACACATTTTTTGATACAAAATTTAATCTCCTTTATATATAATGTATATATATTTTTCCCTCATAAAATGAAAGATATAATGTTTAAATGAGACATGCACTTCATCTTTCCGATTGAGTTATACACTTAGTCCCCCCCCCCTTGTTTTTCAATTTTACCTTTTCCCATCCTATATTGATATGTAATTTTAAAACTGTATTAATAAACTGAGGATTTTAACATTAACTTATTTCCTTTCCCCGGCCCTGGTTATTTTTCCGTTTCCCCTCTATGAAACGTGCCCCATATGGGGGCGTTCGTTCTACACTCGATCGAATGATTTGGTACACCTCCAAACCATGGTTGAGCTTCACATGTTTCAAAATATAACCTATAAATGAGCTTTTCGTTTGGAATTGCATACACGCGATGCAGCCTTGATACGGAAGCATCGCTATGCAGGGCACTGAGAATATCTCTGATATATCCTTTAGCTGGGCTGCGGCGCGTGCGTGGTAAGCCTTTTCCCACGCCTCTGAACTCGCTTCACCCCTTCAGCAAGGTTTCTTGAAATGAACTTGTATGAACTTCTTGGAGTCATGCGCAGTACGGCTCCTTCTGTCACTCGCCTTTTCAATTCAGTTGTCCGATGATGCAGTAGTGAGAGCTTTTCTGCCGCTTGTCATCTAATCTATTGCTCAGCCTCCCTGTTTCTGACAGATCTCTATTAAATCTACAATATATACTTTCTGTACTTCTAAACTTCTAAGCCCCAGGTTTTTCAATACAATACTTTATGCACGGACAAATGTTTTAGTTATAATATACCCTACCCCCGGTAAACCTGATTTTACCCCTTTGTTATATTTATCCTGGTCTAAAAGATATTAACAAAAACATCTTTTTTGGGTTTATTATCATTATTATTTTTCTTTCTGTTTGTTTTATGACTTTGTAAAGTGTTTTTTATGCTTGATCACGATTGATTAAGGAATAGTTTTATTTATGTTTTGATATGTAATTATATCATTGCTCCTGGCTCTGCATTGTAACATTTGATACCAGTTTGTCAGGTTCACTCGGGATGGGTGTGCCTAGACGTTTTTTGAACAGTGGGTGGTCCGATGATGTCATCACAAAGGTTTTTTATACTGCTCAGTTTCTGTTTGTAGCAGATTTGATGTTCCTTGCTTGCTGTCCTGATGAAGGGAGCTGTGACTCCTGAAACGCATAGACATGTGCATGCCAATAAAAGAAGCATAAATCTCCATTGAATCCTCTGAGTCCTTGGCACGGATTTACAACCCGCTTTCCTCGTCTACTTTCTGTTATCTGCCAATTTTGGGACTGCTGCCGGACTTGGATTCTTACATGCGTGCATAGTGGTTGTGACTGGCACAACCATTATAGGTGAGTGTAACACTTTCTTTCACCCTCCCATCACCTGGGTAAAACCCTATTGCGCTTTCTCTTCCACAGCCCTTTTATCTTTTTAGAGAGCAGACTGCCTAGCCTCTATACACCTCTCTGACTCAGCATAACAACTGAACAATGAATGTGGTAGAAGCAGAGTATATAATTTAATGTCACTCTAGCATCAAAAGAGGATTTTAGTGCATTCATTAAAAATGTTCTTTAAGACAGAGGCATATCCAGAGAGAGGAGGCAGATCATGTGCCGCGGGTGCAGCTAGCAGGGGGCACTGTCTGGCCGCCTGATGCAGCGGTCCAAGGTGTCTATCCGGAAGCTGCATTTTCTGCCCCTCATAATGGGAGTCAGCCATTCACTGAGCTGGCTTTCAAGCTGACAGCCAGCTCAGAGAAGGTGCAGGATGCCGGCTCCCATTGACCAACTATACTTGAATCTGAAACATTGTATAGCTTAGACAGAAGGCTCGGTTGCATGCCATTGTATAAACACGCTGTTGCATATCTCTCTCATAAAGGCCCATTATAAGAAACTATGTACAGTAAGTTACTTTATTATATGCCTCTATATAGAAATGAAAGAATAGATAAAAATGCCTCATGCAGAATGGCCTGATAATAATTTTTAGTCATGATTTAAGAAAATAATATAAGCCAAATAACAAGAAAATGAATACATTTTTTTAAAGGGCAAATCTAGATTTTTTTTGCACCAAAGGTAAAAATTCAGTTTGGTGCCTCCTCCTTTACACAGCTTAAGTGGGTTAAGTAGCCATAATGCAACCACTCATATGTAATTTGCATGCTTAGTCACATGCTGACTAGCTGCTCTTCCTAATTCTCTCAATGTTTAGTAAATTACTACATTCACATAACACTCCTTACCTTCTGAGCACTATGACCAAACAGCAGTTTTTAACCACATGTGGGGTAATTCTGCTTAAGGGAGAAATTTTTGTGGAATACATCAATTAACTAATTTGCATTCAATTCTGTTAAAGTGCACCAATCACCAGGATTTTCCTATATAAGCTAAAGCCAGTGCTATACTGGCACTATTATGCTGATTCTATACATACCTTTAGTTGTCAGCTCGGATGTGTAGGTTTTGAAATCTAAGAAAGTAAAATTTACTAATATTTTCACTAAGATGACATCGAAGTTGGCGCTTGCGCATAGCGCTTATCTTTGGTGCCATCTTTGTGAAGATCGTGTGACCCTCTGCTATACTTTTCTTGCTGCTACATCCATGGTATCTGGCCAGATGCCGGGGACCAGAATCCGGCGCAATGGGATAGGAGCAAGCACTTCATACTCACCGATCACCGGGACAGCTGTCACACTGCGCCCGCTGCCTCTCATTCTTCTTCCCAGGCTGCTCATTAGGCTCATACATCTTCACTGTTTCTCTCGCCCACTGGTGGCTGTGATTGGTTGCAGTCAGATGAGCAACGACGCTGAGTGACAGCTGTCTGAGTACAACCAATCACAGATGCTGATGGACAGGTCTACTGTATATCATACAGTAAAATAAATAGACAAAATAATTCATGTAGGATTGTCCCATATTATATAAGCACTTGAAGGATAACTTCCTGACCACAGTTTTAAAACTATTGAGGGGTACAATTTTTGCAAAATTATTTTTGGAGTCTTTCCATTATAAGGAGACCCTCAAAGTCACTTTCAGGCCTCATTCAGATATCCAATATTCTCTTATCAGTGCTGTCTGTGATTTTTGCAGATAACACTCATATTAGTGATAGTCTATGGGAACATTCACATGTCATGAAAACCGCAGAGAGACAAATCTGAGGGTCGGTTCAAAATCGGCAATGCAAGTCTATGTATCTGTGAGAAAGATCAGACCACGCTTGGATTACATCCATATTGTTGGACTGTCAGAAAGGAGAACATTTTTTTATTTTACTCACCATGTACAAGAATAAATGACAACACTTAGAGCACACTATGATCAAAGTCTGATAAAAAAAGGTCAGTTTTTCTCATATGTGGAAAAAATGGACACCTGAATGAGCCCTAAAACTGAAGGGGTCCCTAAAAAACAAGTATTTTAAATTTCTTCGAAAAAATAGGTGAAAGTTTTCATCCAAACTTTTAAATCTTCTAACATCCTAACTAAATATACAGATGTTTGAAACCATTATTGAGAGATAAAATAGACATTAATTTTAATTTTATGTATTTTAGATATGGATGATATAAATTGATTCTGTTTTTGAGTGGTATGATTATCTAATTGAATGGTATTGAAAGTTCAAAAATGACAAATCGATCAAACTTTTCATCAAATTGCAGATATTTTGAGAAATAAATGTGAAACCTAAATTTACCAATAACACAATATAGCACAAAAAAACAGTTCCAAAATCACTTGGAACCAAAAGAGCATGCTAAAGTTATTATTACAAAAAGAGTGATACTTGTAAAATTGAAAAATTGGGTTTTGTCCCTTAGGCCAAAATCTTGTTTGACATAGTACACATTTTGCTTTTAGCTGTAGTCACTATGTGCCATGTAACTGTATCCTCTTTTTTTTAGGCTGAACTCTGTTTGGTGTGCTATGCTCTTGAAGTTAAGATAAAAGTGTTGCGGCTAACCAAATTTAACACAGAAGACTTTGAAATGATTTATCCTGCGGATCACAAACGAGATTGGCACGAGATCACTATAATGACAGACGACGATCGACACTATAACATTCCAGTCATTGCCAAATAACTAATCCACCACATTTTCTGAATGAGACAATATTGCCTATGAGAAATATAAATGAGGTATTAATGTTTAACAATATATTATTGCCATGGTGGACGTTATTGCTATTACTCCAACATGCGAATTACTGTTGGTTGGAATGAAGACACTGAACGTCTAGTGCAACATCTGTAAATCAGGATATTAGACAGACTTGTTTGCTTGCACAAAAGCGTACTTACTGCAAATGGTGTATATAAATGGTTCAGTCTTTATTTATAGTAGTATTTTTATAATGTGCAAAATCAGCTCATGCTAAGCTTACCTGCGTCCCATGTACAGCGGGAGGTACCACCAATGGTGGAGTTACAACTGCAACCACAGAGGACTGACCACCTGTAGATATTACATTAAAGGGTAACAAGTAGGGATGATTGAATACCTCAAATATTCATCTTAGCGAATATTTTCCGAATACCTCGCCGCTATTCAGCTATTTGATGCTCAATGTAAGTCTATGGAAGACCGAATAGTACCGAATAGTTGTTATTCGGGTTTCCCATAGACTTACATTGCACATCGAATATTCACGAATAGTCGAATAGCGGTGAGGTATTCGGAAAATATTCGCGAAGCCGAATAATCGAGGTATTCGATCATCCCTAGTAACAAGGTCATGGAAATAATTAATGTCTTCACACACACAAAAAACATCTTTTGTATCCTGCTGAAAGCCTGTTATGTGATAAATGACAAAACTGCAGCAAGAAATTAAACTATTCAATTAACCAATGCCTGAGACTTTTAATTTAATTTAATGAGAAGTGTATTGTCACCTTTATGCACTTGAGGTGATACATGCATTCTCAGTGTCAATAATTAAATATATTCGCCCCTTTTCTTTAGAAAAAATCCACAATTTATATTCTTATTCAAGAAGTCTATTTAGAGATTATTTATGTGTTTCCATTGGGATTATGACATGGTGTTATTCAAAATATAAAGAATTTGAAACATCAAAATGTGAAAAATGTGACATGCTACAATTGTACCTCATTAGTACACAAAAAGGAGACCTACGGCATATTTTCATAAAAGTATAAGGCCAACCACACTATAACGTAGAGGTGTTGCACCCATAACCTACTCCAATAATATACAAATAAGAAAAAGACAATGGAGTTTTATAGGTGCAAACATTAAAATGCAATTTTATTATAAATATGTGACGTCCTGGACCCCAGGGGTCACAGGTAACAACACCTACCACATTACACACACACACCCATCTCTTGTGAGGATACACCAGTCACCTGAAAGGGAGACCTGATGCCTCCCTCAGGGCAAGTAGGGCAGACCAGGGAGTACCGGTGTGCGACCGGCGGAACCGTAGGGACCGGGCCAGGGTTGGAGCCCGCCGGCCCTGAACCGGGGAGTCAACCATTTACCGGAGCACCAGAAACCGGGTACTCAGACCTCGTCCTAGCCACTGAGTGTAGGAAAATTAACTGATTGCAGTCTGGACCTCACAGGTTCATCCTCACCCAAAGTCCCGAAAGAAGGCAACAGCCCACCGATACCGGGTAAGAGCCACCTCCAAGGGCCATACATCCGACGGGCCAGCGCCTGCGGGCAACCGAGGGCTCTTCCGGCAGCTAAACACCGGAGAGCGGGCTACCACTGCCCAGGCAGGGGAGCCGAAAACCACAACAAGAGATGCAAGGGAAAGGGGCCACCATCAGCCTCACAAGGGACACAAGCAGCCGGCTGCGGGAGCCGACCATACCCGAACTTTGGTTTACCAGTGACTCTGAGTGTGAATTAATAGTGAGTACACCAGTGCCATCCGGGCACAACACCACACCGCAGTACGGCACCTTGCACCCCGACAACATCATCTCTTGTCCCCTCGGGCCCTGGGACATGCTGCCCCTACTAACGGAGGGGCTAACATCCAGGCTGCACCTTCAGCACCGATCCCGGGAGCCCCCTTCACTCCAGCCGCAGCGGTGGGGCATCCTGTCACCACGACCCGTGGGTGGCGTCACGACCCGTACAACGACAATGCGGCCCCCGGCTGCGAACCTCGTCCCACACCACCACTCCACTGCCTCCCCTTAACAGAGCGACGTGGCCCCCGGTCCGGAGGCGCTCGAGCCACTGACAACCCGAGCCCGGATCTCGAGCGGCTCGGCCCGGCAAGGGGAGCGTCAAAACCCCTCTCAGGGCGGTACACATCAACTCTTCTGGCGTCACGAGCAGGATACGGACAGTCCACTTACCTTAGAAGTATCCGTCAGCGGCGTCCTGCCGAAAAAGTTGAAGTTCCGCCATCTTGGCGCAAAAGTTTCCCGCTCCAGTCGTCTTCCCCGAACAGTGAAGGCGTGAAGGTGAAGCCCCGCCGCCGAAGGAAAAGTGCTGGAAGAAAACCAAGGGGGAAGCGAGTGAAGAATGGCGGCATGTAACTAGCGCCGCAGAGTGCAGGGACGCCAGGACTCTGCCGCAACACGTTCCTGGACCCAGCAGCAAGATGTGCCAGGAGCTCCAGGCCAAGGTCCACTCCCTGATGGCGGAGTGGACGTTGGAGAAGAGGGGCCTGGTCGCAATCGTGCGGCCATACGAAGTGGAGGTGGCCTCAGAGGAGCGGGTAAGCGACCCACGCCCCTATGTCCCTGAGGGAATGGCCGCTGCGGCTGAGGGGCCCGGCCTGCTGCCATCCACCATGCCACCTCCCTCACTGCCCATGCCCACAGCCACTACCCCGACCGACCCATTACCCGTGTCACCGGTAGCGGAGCCCACAGCGTCTAAGGGAGAGGGCCCAGACCTGCGGCCCCCGGGCCTTACCTTTGTCACCGCCCTGGCACTCGTCCCGGCTTCCGTCCCGGCTTCCATCCCGGCTGCAACGGAGGCGATCTTCAACCCGAAGCCAGCACCGCAAGTCCTGATGCCCGCTCCCAGACACCTGGCCTCGGCTGAGGAACGGCGGGGATGTAGCTGCCAAGCGGCAGAACAGGCCACATCGCAGCGGGGTCCCTCGTTACCAACGGTGACGGTCGTAGCCGGCACGGAGGGATTCCAGTTGGGCCCGTCCCCCACACAGGCTGACCCAGAGCAGGTTGAATATGCTCCATACTGGGATCGGCAGCTATGGCAGCTGCGTCACGAGATCGCTGTTTAAAGAAAGAAAGTGAGGTAGCAGTTTCGGCTACCTGGTCCCCGTTGGGACCTACAGTGTTTTGTGGTAGCCCGTTGGCTATGAAGTGCCTGTGTCTCTGAGTATGAATTAATAGTGAGTACACCAGTGCCATCCGGGCACACCACCACACTGCAGTACGGCACCTTGCACCCCGACAAATTCGTCGCCCATCCCACCGGGCCCGGGACATGCCGCCCCTACCCACGGAGGGGCTAACATCCAGGCTGTGCCTTCAACACCGATATCGGGAGCCCCCTTCAATCCAGCCGCAGCGATGGTGCATCCCGTCACCACGACCCGTGGGTGGCGTCACGACACGTACAACGACAACACGGCCCCCGGCTGCGAACCTCGTCCCACACCACCACCCCATTGCCTCCCCTTAACAGAGCGACGTGGCCCCCGGTCTGGAGGCGCTCGAGCCACCGACAACCCGAGCCCGGACCTCGAGCGGCTCGGCCCGGCAAGGGGAGCGGCTGAGCCCCTCTCAGGGCGGTACAAATACACTTAAAAATACATGATTATGTGCTAGTTTAAATCACATGACATGATTGTAAATACATGAATAAATATACAAAAAATAGCAAAAAGAAGCACGGTGGGTAAGCAGGAAATAGTGACTGGAAATACACTAACTCCTAGCGCAACCCAAATAATACAATCCCCAAACCTGAAAGCACAATTGCGTTACAAGCAACAGGATTATTACCTAAGGTGCCAGCGCACACATTATGCCGATGGAAAGAGAGCTCCATGTGGAGGACCCAACGTACGTTTCGCTAAGAATTATGGTCGCTTATTCATGGGTAAATGCATTCTCAGTGTCAATAATTAAATTTTTTCGCCCCTTTTCTTTAGATAAAATCCCCAATTTTTATTCTTATTCAAGAAGTCTATTTAGAGATTATTTATGTGTTTCTACTGGGATTATGACACTGTGTTATTCAAAATATAAAGATTTTGAAACAGCAAAATGTGACATATACTACTATTGTACCCCATTAGCAGCCAAGGGAACCTGTCGCTAGATTTGGTGACTATAAGCTACGGCCACCATCACTGAGCTCTTATATACAGCATTCCAAAATGCTGCATATAAGTGTCTAGGCCGCTCTTTATAACGTAAAGAACACTTTTATTATACTCAGCTAGGGTGTGGGTATCTCTGCTCTCAAGTCTGGCACTTACTTTCTGCGATGATCGCCGTCCTCTTTCTACCAAGTCCAGTATGGATGATCTATCCTATGTCATCCACACAGGCCGATATTGTGGTCCTGCTCAGGTGCACTTTAATAAAGCATTGTAATGCACAGGCACGAGGAAAGATTAAAGACCACCCATGCTTGCGCCCTGAGCAGGGCAGATCAAAGTGCACCTGTGCAGGACTGCAGGACCACAATGCCAGCTTGTGTGGATGACGTAGGATATGTCATCCATACTGGGCTGGGTCAAAGGAGGACGGCAATCGCAGCAGAGAGGAGACACCAGATCGGAGAGCAGTGACACCCATCGGACTGGACTGCTCCCTAGCTGAGTATAATAAAAGTGTTTTTACATTCTACACAGCGGCCTGGGCTCTTATATGCAGTATTCTAGACTGCTCTATATAAGAGCTCAGTGGTGGTGGCCGCAGCCTATAGAGGCCAAATCTGTTGACAGGTTATCATTAACTATTTTGTGTTGATTGCCAAGCTCACAGGCATTGCATGAAGGATACAGTTTATATGCATTGACTTACATTATCATATAATAGCTTCAGATCTCTTTTAATAAGTTCCTGGTATTCATACGTGGCTCCAGTATTTTCTCCCATATAGAGTGCAGCATAAACTCTTATTAAAGAATAAGGCAGAGGTTTTTGTATATGCTTTGTCTAAACCTGTTTTAGTTGATGTGCGATTTCTGGATTGTCAGCCATATTGATTCCTTTTTCAGCTCTGATATAATTCCTCTAATACATAATGCATTTATCATAGCTCCCAACCATTAAGCAGAACTGTCCTGATCTGAGGGGGCGATCCTGCTGTCCCGGCAGTCAATGAAATAAACAATTGTTTTTTGGTGATCTGGTCTCCTCGGGTATTGAATCTATAATCTGTATTATTGCAGGCAGCAGCTAAAGCTATAAGCCACGGCCTGCACTGAGAAGATTGGAGAATTTTCTATACTTGAACCTTCAGTACAGCCTCTGAACCCACAGGGAGATTACACTGATATAGAGTTACATTGGAAATAGCAATATATTTCTATTTATCTGTATTTTTTAGCTAGAGTAAAAGTATGACTTTTTTCTTCTTATAAAAATACTAAAAAACAATGAAAAACAATTACAATGTAATTTCAAGGGTTTTCTGATAATAGCGTATAAATAATCGGTCGCATTCTCATTCAGAAAAATTAGATGAGTGGAATACGTTTGGTATTCCATATGTCATGCGAGTGTGTGATTATTTTCTCACCGAGCATCCATATGCCATCCGTATGACATGTGTATGCAATACATTTTAAAAAAATCCTTTTTAAATTTAACCTCTTACTGACATTGGACGTACTGAGTACATCATGGCTCATGTTGGTATAATCCCCTCTGGCTGCTGTGGTGAGTCGGCGGTGAGTCCTACACATGTCTGCTGATTTGTACAGACATGTGTGGCTATCAGGCGCCGGTGGATCCACAATCCACCCGTGCTTGTTAACGCCTTAGATCATGCTGTCAAAATGTGACAGCGTCATTTAAATCGCTGCAGCTGGTAATGCGCACCACCAATGGAGGCCCCGTGATGTGACTTACTTCCTGTTATATCCAGCAGAGTGCTGGCTGTAACAGATGATGAGTATTTCTGCTTGTCTGAGTCTGAGCTGTGCAGATCTGATCAGGAGAAATGAAAAAGTGATCAAACTGCTGATCCTTATAGCCCTCTAGGGAGACTAGCAAAATAAATAATAAAAGTAAAAAAAAAAGTTTTAAAAAAATTTAAAAAATAAAAAAAACTAAAAGTTTATTTCACCTCCCATTCGCCCCATTCAACATTAAAGAGTTAAATAAGAAAAAAATACACATATTTGGTATCGCTGAGTTCAGAAATGCTCAATCTATCAAAATATAAAATCAATTATTCTGATTGGTTAATGGCATAGTGGCAAAAATATTGCAAATGCCAAAATGCTAAAATTACATTTTTGGTCATCTCAAATCTTGCACAAAATGTAATAACAGGCGACCAATACATAACATCTACGCAAAAATGGTACCGTTAAAAAGGTCATCTCAAGAAGCAAAAAAAAAAGTCACTGAGCCCCATATCTTGTAAAATAAGAACGCTATGCATCACGGAAAATGGCGCAAAATGTGCACCACTTTTTTTTGGCCAAAATTCACATTATTTTTTACCGTTTATATAAAAGTAAACCTACACATGTTTGGTATCTATGAACCCGTACTGACCCAAGACAACACATCAATACATCAGTTTTACCATAGAGTGAACACAGTGAATAAAATATCCCAAAAACAATGAACCAAAGTGTACACGTCCTGGCTTCAAACCGAAGTAGTGCGCATGACCGAAACTCCAGGTTGATGAGCATTAAGCCAAAATCCAGTGTTGGGCGGCAATGTGAGCGGAGAGGTGAGTGAGATCATCCTCTGACACTGCGCATTCATTAAGATGTTAGCACACCCACAAGGGTGTACTAACATACTAATGGAGCCAACTAGCCAGGGAAACTAACGCCCATGGGACTAGTCCCCTTGCTCATTAGCATATGATAAAAGATTTTTAGAAATACTTTTTCTAAAGATCTCTTTATCTATGCTAGTGTATACAGGGAAGGTTAGGCAGGGATTAGCAATATGCACCCAGAACTGCTCGTGGTTCTGGTTGCATATTGAACCTGACAGGTCCCCTTTAATCTTCCAGACCTTATTTTCACCTCCAATGTCCCTTTTATCTGCCATTTCTTAATTGAATTTTGAACTGAGAAAAGGGCAGCTTGAAAACTCTGTGATATCTTATTATACCCTTTTCATGCTTTGTGGGCCTCCACTCTTTTCATTTTCAGAGTGCTAGGCTGCTGCTTAGAAAAACCCATGGTTGTTATTTTTTTTCACATGGTTACAGGAGGCTGGGTTATTATAAAGCTGTAAAATTTGCATCACAAGGATTTTCCTAGCAATGATAGTGAACAAGTTATAACTAAAGATAAGCGATACTGATCAGCAAAGATCAGAAAATGTGAAAATCGTGCGAACTTTGGCTGGATTGGGATTGGACATCCGATTGTTTAGCACAAGAGTCGTTGATATTGCCAAGGATTGGTAAATGTTCGGATGCTAAAAACCCAAAAACCATCCTCTCCATGCCCATCACAGCCGTCAACAATTATGGAAAGAGAATAGTTATATGATATAGACTAAAAGCCCTCATAAACAGAGGAAAATCAGCAGAGGCCGCTGATCTTGGCGGACCGACCAATCATCTAATGTGTTTGGCAGCCTCCTGACTCTCACTTGGTAGATGATAACAGGAGAGAAGACTTGGGCAGTTGTAAATTCAACACCCAATCTTTTTGTTTTCACGATTAGAGCTGTCTAGTAGTGGCTTTTTCCCCTCTTCCCATAGAAAACACATGAACCTTCATGAAAGCTGATTATTCATGTGTATGGGGGTGTAAAGATGGATAGCTGTTTGCAGGGGCATAACTGTAATGGGTGCAGGGGTTGCAGACACAACTAAGCCATGGAACTTGGGGGCCCCAAATGAGAAGGCCAATACTACAAAAACCTGTGACCGTTGAGGGCCCAGTTGAA
This sequence comes from Anomaloglossus baeobatrachus, assembly GCF_048569485.1. Taxonomy (NCBI): domain Eukaryota; kingdom Metazoa; phylum Chordata; class Amphibia; order Anura; family Aromobatidae; genus Anomaloglossus; species Anomaloglossus baeobatrachus. Next base: position 292,997,669 of record NC_134358.1, on the reverse strand, counting down.
GATTTTGCATTGGGTCCCACAAGCTTCAAGTTAGACCACTACCTATCTGCTAAATGAACGTTTGGCTGACAAATCTCATATGTATGGCCGGCTTTTACCCACTCTGTTAGGTCTCCTTCACACGTCCGTGTTCCCGGGACGTGTGACATCCGTTTTCACATGTAAGGACACATGTAGACCCATTATAATCAATGGGTTTGTGAACGTGTGTCTGTGTGGAGCATATGTATGTCCGTGTGCTCCACACGTAGATATAAAAAATACATACAGCTGCGCACACTAAAAAGCCAACAATGTATAAAGGGAACTTTGGTACTGCATTACTGATATAGGAATATAGTATATGAAAAAAGAGATATTTGGTTTATGTATTGGCCAATGCATGTAAGCCCGGACACCAACGGCAAGGTAATCTCTGGAATCCGTGAACCTATCCTAAATGCGCTATAAAGGTTATGCACACAGCATGGTTTTATAGGGCGGAGTGCTCACTCAGTTCTTTGTGGTTTTTCTAACTAATTCAGTGTAGGGACTTGCAAGTGTGAGAATCCTTGACGAACGGATTGCGAGCTTACATATTTTGGGCCAAAATATAAACTAATATCTCACTATTTGAGGTATGGCACATTTTATCCATTTTTGCAGGATGTGTGTGGACCTTTTGAATTCAGGTGGTTAAATGGTGAGCCTGTCATGTGTTATGTACTCATAGTGCTAACTGACCCGCCTGGACCTGGTGTTGTGCGTCATTTATAGGCCATTATTCAGACACTGTGCGTCTCGTGTATCCGTGCGAGATGCCCCTATATAGTGCTGTTTTGCCCGCCTGACCTGGGTTTCTGGCGTCATTTATAGGTCACAGTTCAGACACTGTGCATTTCACTTATTATATGATGGGCTCCCAGTGCAAGCCTTATTAGTGTGCATGTCTTATGCTAAGCAGACGCCCCTCCCCCCTAGTGTGGAGGTTGAGTGGCTGTGACATCAGCATCTTGCACCTCGGCTGCAGCCATCTTTATGAGGAAGGCTCACCACATTCTGTGTGTGCACATATCATTTGTCTTGGCTCCTTTTTGGTGTTTTTTTGATATAGTTCTTTGTGGTTTTTCTAGCGGAGTGCTCACTCAGAAACAGACTCACTACAAATATTTGAAGAAAATTGACCCGCACATCCAGCAAGTGTGCATAGGTGCCAGCCAAAAAAAACATAGTAACTAGAAAATGCATATAGCTGCACACTAAAAAGCCAACAATGTATAAAAGGGAACTTTGGTACTGCATTACTCCTATAGGTATATATGAAAAAAGAGATATTTTGTTTATGTATTGGCCAATGAATGTGTGACGCCCTGGCCTATCAGGTCGTCACAGGGTATTGTGCAATCTGCCCTTCTGCACAATATCCACCTCCTCCTTGGTTACGGGTCCCTGACCTTTGGTGTTGCCAAGAAAAAACTAATCAAAACCCTAGGAACACTCTGCACCACACCCACCAGACACACCAGTGGCTGACCTGAAGGGAATAAGGTCGCCCATTTGGGGTGTTGGTTAAGGGGAGGTCAGGAGTGTTAGGAGCTGAACAGTGTAGTGTTGGAGGTGAAAGTGAGAGGAGGTCAGGAGCTGGGCAGACGTTGGTCTGGGCCTGGTAGAAGCTGGACCCTGGTCGCCGGGGATCGTGACAAGGGGCACGGACTGTCGAGGAGGACAGCTGGCGGCCTTGTGCCATCACCAGGCAGGGGTCAGAGCACGACAGGGTATATGGACCCTAGGTAAGGAAGGAGCTTAAGGTGTCCTGGCAATTTACCCGACGAGGATGGAGCCTTCAAGATCCGTTCTCCACCCGCTCCAAAATTGGGGTACTAGCGCACCAAGGGGGATAGGACTTTCCCATACATAGTCCAAAATATCCCAAGCGTGAGACCTGAAAGCAAGCTCACCCAGTTAGCCACAGTGGTGAGCAGGACCCGATAGTTCTATGCTAGAGGGACCAGCTAGAAGTAAGGTGCCATGTAAATGGCCACAGGCTAACAAAAAACACCAACAGGCACGGGATCCAGGCGTGCTCCCTCCCTGCTGCAGCGATATCAAGAACTTCGGTTTACCACGGTTGTCTGTGTCAGCGTTATTGGACTGAGTGAGTACTTAAGTGATCCTTGACTGTCCCAACGGCACCTCCCCGTCATCAACACCGAGTCCTGGGGCATTCCCCCCTACCCGTGGAGGGTTTAAACATCTTGCTGTCCACACCATTGCCACCGGGTACTCCCCATTGCAGCGGTGGTACTCCATCTTACCAAGCACCATGGGTGGCATCACAAACTGTCCGCACCATCCCCTGTAAATAACCCCTTTTATTCCGAGTGACTGCGCGACCCGAACCCTCGGGTCCGGAGACCCCTTGAGCCACCGCAGATCTGGATCTGAGCAGCGGCGGTAGGCTGCTGATGAGGGGGCGGCACACCTTGGAAAGTTTGGCGTCGCGAACAAGCTCCGAGCAGTACCCACTTACCTGGGTGACTTGCGCCTTAGAACCGAAAACCGAGAGCCAAAACCCCTCTTCTCGCCAATTCCACCATCTTTTCGTGCCAAACGCCATTTTCCCCGCGAAAGCGCGCAAAGCAGAAACCCCGCCCTTCATCCTGAGTGTGAGGCCGGAAACAAAGTTCCCAGAGGGCCACAGCGCGCGAAGGAGTGCGAAGCAAAAACCAAATGTAACAACAGCGGAAGAGAAGTAGGGACGCCAGGACTCTGCCATAATGTTCCTGGACGACGCAGAGGAAAGATGGTGGAGGGAGACTGGTTACCAGAAGGTGCTGTTCCCGGTACCGCAACTTGGATAGAGGAAGAGACAGAGCAACTGTGCAGGAGAATGTGGACGAAGTTCCTGTTTATCTTAAACCACTGGAAGGAAGAGATAAGAAGCCTGGCGATGGGGGTGCCTGCCCGTGAGGTGGAAATCCCACGTGAAGAAAGGGTAAGCGGTTACCCAGTTCCTACTGATTGCCTAAATCCGGCCACAGCGGCTGAGGGATCCGGACCACCACCGCTCGCGGCGAGACCTTCACCGTCACCTACCCCATCCTCGGCGGACGCCGAGCTGCCCGCATCAACCCCAGCAGCGGAACCTTTGGTGTTTTTGAGTAAAGCTCCCGCTGCAGAAACCACGGTGCTGTCCCTCATCCCTGTCATGACAGCGGTCACCTGGACCCCGGCCAGACTAGACCCAGCCACGTCACCGGGCCCATCCTCAGAGGCGGAGCACCAGGACCCTGCAACCCCAGCTGCGGAGCAGTCGGTTCTTCAACCTACCAAGGCCGAAGTGGAGCCTAAAAGATCTCCCGGTTCCACTGCCGCACAGCGTCCCGACGGCTGTTGGGGCCGCAAGAGTCCACATGAAACCAGAGCCAGCTAGGGAGCTGAAGCCGGACGCTGACACCCCCTACTGGGAACGACTTCAGCACCAGTTACAAGCTGAAATCACCACACGAAACTGGCGACGGCGGGAGCTTGCCACCCGCAACAGAGCAGAAAAAGAGCAGGTGAGGAGCGCTGCTTCACGAGTAAGAGGGCCACGGTGCCGTGGTCTCGTGGATCAGGCCTCACAGCTGAGGTGTTTGTGTCCCGGCGGGACGTAGCACCGCACCTCCCATGGGGGCACCCCGAGTGCAACCTCCAACCCGAAGAAATGGTCACCTACACCCAGTATTGCGGAGAGTGAGGCAGGTATGCCCTGGAGGTGACTAAGCATGCAATGCCTGAGGAAGAATTTGTACCAGTGTCAGTGGTGCGTAGCCGCAAGGAGGCATGGCTACGGGACCCGGTAGCTTAAAAAAAAAAAAATTAAGAAGTACCAGTGGTTTAACGATACCATAGAATTGTTAGGTATCGGTGCTTTTGTTTGTTGTTTTCCACAGTTTATTGTTTTTCATATAGAAATGTTAGTAAATAATTGCTTAATTAACCGGTTTAAATGAACAGAATGAAAATTACCAGATTTGCTAGAAGATTGCTAAAATGTGTACACCCGGTACATGGACTCTGTTAAGTTTTTATATATAGTAAGCATGGACCACGGTCACAGGACTGGCGTGACCAACACGAACGTGTTTATTGTACATAGTTGCACCTCCTGTGCCCACCAGTCGTCTAAAACAACGCCATGGTTCCCTTATACATTGTTGGCTTTTTAGTGTGCAGCTGTATGCATTTTCTAGTTACTATGTTTTTTTTGTCTGGCACCTATACACACTTGCTGGATGTACGGGTCAGTTATTTGTTGTGAGTCTCTTTCTAACTGAGCACTCCGCCCTATAACCAGGCTGTGTGCATAACCTTTATAGCAGCAGTCTAGCTGCCTATACATAGAGGTTTGTAGCCCAAATAGTGGCATTTGTCCAGACACAGATGTTTTTAACCTAGATAGTGGCATTTAGGTTAGGTTCCCAGATTAAAGAGATTACCTTGCCGTTGGTTCCTGGCTTACATGCATTGGCCAATACATAAACCAAATATCTCTTTTTTCATATATTCCTATAGCTGTAATGCAGTACCAAAGTTCCCTTTATACATTGTTGGCGTTTTAGTGTGCAGCTGTATGCATTTTCTAGTTACTATTTTTTTTTTGGCTGGATGTACGGGTCAGATTTTACAAATACCACACGTAGATATGTCCATTTTTCTCCGGTAGTACAAATGTCACATGACCCACATACTGATGTGATCCGTGTGACATCAGTGTGACACGTATTGGAGAAAACACGTGCCTGGGAAATTAAACACTTTTCTATACTCACTTGTCTCCATGGCTGATGTCTCCAGCACTGCTGTCACTTGTTTCTGACCCTTGCTCATTATGCTCATTGCATATTGACTGCACTAAGGACCGGAAACAGCAGCACCATGGACAAGTAAGTATAGAAGTACATGCTTTCAGTGCGCTATGTGAATGTCACATGGATAGCACACTGATAGCACACACTGAACACTCACGGACACACGCACACACATACATACCTACACCATGGACCATGCAAAATGTGTGTGTTTTGCACGGAGATGTGAAAAGGGTCTTAAAGTGGAGAGGAAGAAGGTTGTCAGCTAAGTAAAATTCAGACTGAGCATAATCATATTTGAATAATCATATTTTTTTGTCCATAAGACATATGGTACAATCCATGTGATAAAGCTTTCTAACATCATTGTCTACAAGAGGAATGTCATTCAATATCATTAACCCCTTAACACCCAACCAGTTTCCCACAGCAGTGATCGGATTAATGCTGATTGCTGCTGTTAACCCCTAAATGCTGCTGTCACTCACTGACAGAGGCAATTATGCCACTTGATCCTACCCACTCAGGTGTCCATGTGATAGGTAATCGCAGCTTGCTTAGTGTTGGTTCTCCTGTGAAGCCCAACTCGTGGCTGGAGTCCACAGGATTTTATGAATAGAACTATATACTACAATGCAAGGGTATTACAGTATTTAGAATAAACTGTCAACAATCTCAGGTTCCAGTCTCCTCATTTGGACTAAAAAAAAGGAAATGTTTATAAAAAGTTTTGAAAATTATTTAAAAACGTAACAATTTGAATAATGGAATCACCCACCTTTTTACTGGTTAATTATTATTTCATGGGAAATACAAGGATTTACTAATACAGACATGCCAGGAGGGCTACCAGTGGTCTCTATAAATTAGATATTAATTCATAATGATGAAAGAAAATGAATGAGCAGTTTAATTATCCAAAATAACCAAAGTAGGTATCACCACGTATATTGGAAATGGATGAAGCATCTCTCTATGCCACTAGATGGCACTTTTTACCTTTTTTTCATTCAGAAGCTGGAACCTTTGGCATCCTCACCATTGAAGTGCAGGACATTTACAAGCAGAGAGCACAGTACACATTTGCATGTTGTGTATAGACGAGATGGTTTATATTTTTCATGTCTAATCCACTTCTAAAGTGACTATATGTTTTACGTTTGGTAAAACCCTATCTGCTGTTTCTATCTTGGCTGATCAATTAATATGTTTATTAGGTAAAATCACTTTCTTGATTAGCATCTATTTGCGAGGCTCAGTTCACACTAGTGCTCAGCGAGGTTTTCATGGCTTTTTCATGATCTGTTAGACGTCTGCTCACGTGTTAGTCGAAGCCATGATGATATTTAGAACACAACCTAACTACACTGAAATGATAGGAATTTACCATCTTGCATCTCACATAAAGACATTCAATCAGCAAGGTATAAGATGAATTAACACATACTGCTGCAATAATTAGCAATAATGAAATGATCAATGAATAAACATTAAGGTGTGAGAGTTGTAAATGCAGACCATACATTCATTAATACATTATCCGTAATCCCCTCTGCGTTTTGCGATCATACTATGCAGTGCATTGCAGTAAATTCTCTCGAATAATTCAGCAGCTTCAGGGTAAAAGGTTGATTTTTATGCTTTTATTTCTTTCCCTTGGAGTTACTATGGAAACAACCAATGTTGCTAAGGAAGTGATGCTGTAGCAATTCAATAGGTAGAGACGCGTTTTACATCAGGCAGTAGTATCAGACCATATTCGGTAAGAAGTGGCATGATGCGCCCGTCCCTGATGCCACTTCTTATGAGTACGTGCAGACTATTTAGTACATGGAGCGGTGCTCACACACTTGATCTTTGTTCGTTCATTTAAATGTTTTCTGTAATAATCCAATCTATCCCTCTAGAGACCGTGAACATTTGCTTACATGATTCTTTTTTTCCCCAGCACAGAGAACATAACCTTAATTGTGTTACCATTGAAAGCAAACAGGTGCATCAATGCCGGGATCCATTAATAAAGTATAATGTGGCCACACAAAGCATCTGACGGTAGAGGGTGCAGGCAGTCTGGAAGATCTGTATTCTTAGCATGACTTTACACTGCAGCTTAAAAAAGGATTTTCTTCCCTGCAAAAATGCCACATAACAAGTATTGGGTAGGGAGCAGACTCCCATGGAGATAAAGACATTTGAGTCCATCACTTTCTAAGTTTTGTGATATAGTGGATATAAAAAGTCTACACACTCCTGTTAAAATGTCAAGTGTTTGTCATATAATAAATGACACCAAGAAGAATTATTTCAGATTTTTTTTTCTACCTTTAATGTCACCTATAACCTGTGCAATGCAATTGAAAAGCAAACTGAATTCTTTTTCTGCGGATAAAAAATAAATAAAAATAAAGTAATATGGTTGCATAAATTTACACGCCCAGAAACTGACACCTTTTTATAGTACCCTTAGAATTTATGACAGCATTCAGTCTTTTTGGGTACAGTTTGTCAGCATGGCATATGTAGAATTAGCAGTTTTTGATCACTCTCCCTTGCAGTAGTGCTCCAAATCTGTGTGATTGCGAAATTATCGTCTGTATAAAGTGCCCTCTTCAGGTCAACCCAATTAGATTCAGGTGTAAGCTCTATCTAGACCATTTTAAAATGTTGAGCTTCTTCTGGCAAAATCATTCTTTTTTTGGATTTGGAAGTTTGCTTAGGGTCAATGTTGTGCTGAAGGGTGAAATTCCCTTCATCTTCAATTTTTAGCAGAGATCTGAAGGTTTTGATGCAAAATTGACTGACATTTGGAAGTGTTCATAATTTATCTTCACCTTAACTGAAGGCCCAGTGCCAGCTGTCAAGAAACAGTCGCAAATGATAATGCAACCCTCACCATGCTTGACTGTGGGTATGGTGTACTTCTAGTGATGCACAGTATCAGCTTTTCACCAAACATGCCTTTTAGAATTATGGCCAGTATTTGGGGATGAAAGGTTAAAACCGCACTGCTGTTCATAAAAGAAGAAGCTGATGCTTGAAAGAGTTATTTTATTTAACCCATTTTGGAGTGGCTACTCCTTCATCTGGATAATTACAACTGTAACAACTGTAAATATCCTGATGAAGTAGTAGCAACTCCAAAACGCATTGAATAAAAGCACTCATTCAGGCACCAGCTTCTTCCTTTGTGGACAGCTGCATGGCTTTTAACCTTTCATCTCCAATTTCTACACTTCACACTGTGGAGGCCGCTGCAGCTGTCATTATTCGTTTTAATAGTGGTTATGTCTCACACAACCCTTTCAGGTGAGTAAGCTATTTGCCCTGTTTTTTTCTCTCCACTATCTTCACAGATAAGACCCTATTGGTGGTTGTCCCTTCCTTATCTCGAATTATGGCCAGACAGTTCAGTCTTGGTATCATCAGACCATAACACATTTCCATGCTTTTTGCTGACTCGATGTAGGTTTTGGCAAAGCAAACCATAGTCAGGCTTTAATGTTTTTCGGTGGGGAATGGTGGCAAGTCTGAAACCTTTTCTTACAAAGTTCAGAAATGTAAAGAATATAGGAGATTGTTGTATCATGAAGTACACAATCGGTACTTGCCAGAAATTCCTGCAGCTTCTTTAATGTTGCTGTAGGCCTCTTGCCAGCCTCACAGCTTGATTTTCATCTTGTCTTTTCAATAATTTTTTGAGTGATGATTATTTTTTTGCTAATGTCTTGTGATACTAAATTTATGTCACTTCTTGATGATTGTCTTCACAGTTTTCCATAGCACGCCTAATGGCTTGGAAAACGTTTTGTACCTTTCTGCTTACTGATAACTTTTAACAATTATCCCTTTGCTGTGTTGTAAGATGTTCATGGACCATGCTTTTTCTGTAAAATGCAACTAAGTAAATGCCTTGAAAATCAAACTAGAACTTTAGATTAGGTTAATCAGAATCACTTTAAATGATGGCAACTATACACTAACTGTTATGTAAAATGAATAATTGGCTAATTCTAAACACAACTACATCTTCAATTTTAAGAGCGTGCTCAGACTTATACAACCATTTTTTTTAGTTTTGTTATTTTCATAATTCAAAATTATTTCAATTGGTTTCTCATCAATTGATTTGTACAGATTATGGGTGACATTAATGGTGGAATAAAATCTGAAATGATTCTTATCATTCTAATTTTTTTACATGACAAAAACCTGGCATTTCAACTGGGTTTATTTGCACTATATTTGTTGCTATAAAACATTTGTTCTTTGCCTCATGTCCTCTATTAGTTCAATGTAGTTTTTGTAAGAAAATATTTTCATCATGTTCAGATGGTTGTACACTTAAGATCATGATCAGCGAGAATGCAGTCGTAGGCATTCAACATGTCAAGTTAAACTGTCAGATCAAGGTAATAATTATAATTTGCTTGCACAAAGTGGCGATAATTAATCCGGTGATGACATTTAGTCTACTTTCATAAAATAGCTAAAAAAAAACTACAATTGTAGTTTGTCAGGTATTTTGAATGATCATCTGCCTAAAAGATGGTCAGCTTAAATGGATGAAATTTGTCACGGCATACTTGAGTCCTCAGTAGGTAATACATTTTATTGGCTGGCTATAAAGATGACAAATATTAGGCTTTTATACTGTAGGTCCTGAATAGAGATGAGAGGACCTGTCAAAGTTTGGATTCTGCTGGTCCAGCTCAACTTTTTTAAAAGTTCAGTTTTGGATCAGGACTTGACCTGAGCTTCATTTGAACTCACTGATTGGCAGTTTGGGTCTCCGCCCTCATGCAGCTAGTCATAAGCCAAACATTTCTGGAGTAGGGTGGGTGTTTTTTTTTTTTCATTTTTTGGGGGTGCACACTACATCTCATTACACTGATATTGCCCCCAGTGCGAGCTGATCAAACACTGCAACCGGCTCGCACTGGGCCAAGCACCGTGAATACCGGCTTGTGTGAGTAGTTTGCATTCATAAAGCACTTGAACTCCGAATCTGAACTCTGTTTTCTTGGAAAAATCTGAGTTTGTACTGAACACCGAACTTTAGTTTCGCTCATCTCTACTCCTGAATAGAGATGAGCAAAACCGAGGTTCAGTGTTCGGTGTTTGTACCAAACAGAGACTTTATACAAAAAAAACAGAGTTCGAGTCCAGACTTTGGGTGCTTTACATATACAAACCACTTACATGAGCATCGCTGTGCTCGGGTACGCTCGGTGCTCAGCCCAGTGCGAGCCAATTGCAGTGTTTGAACAGCTCACACTGGGGGTAACAACAGGATGTAGTGTGCAACAAACAAAATAAAGAAAGACTGAAAAATCCCATCCTGGGAAGTGATCTGTTTATGGCTGGCTGCATATGGGCGGAGACCTGAACTGCCCAATCAGTGACTTCCATTGGGGTTCAGGTCAAGTCCTGGTCCCAAACTGAACTTTGTCTAAAGTCTAACAGAACTTCCATGGGTTTACTCATCTCTACAGCTGAAGTCTTTTCTTCAGGGATGGTTTTGTATTTGGTTTCCAAACTGCCAGCCCTACCATACAGTTCCCCTATGTTGCTTTCTCAAGTAATTCTTATGAACCCTAGCTGTGGCTTAATTTTTAGACTAAAAAAGGCAAAATTTAAGCAAAGTTCTTATGATCAGAAAACAATGGATTATCTAATATATTTGCCTGCAGAAAGTGTGCTGCATTTTAAAATGCCAAGATGGCGCTTTAAATTTCATGAACATGATGTGAAATATATCAGAACCATAAAATTCATCTTGGCTGTGTATCAAAATATGATGGACCCCATGTGTTTTTTTTAATTATTTAAATAAATATTTAAAAAAAAAACAACAAACCAAAAACATTATTAAGTCCCCCCCATTTTGATACCTAGCTAAAATAAAGTGGAGAGCTGGGGGTTGGAATTCTCAGGCGAGGTAGGCCCATGGTTATTGTGCCCTCCCAACCTAAAAATAACAGCTTGCAGCCTCCCCTGAATTGTTGCATCTATTAGATGTGCCGATTCTGGCACTTTACCTGGCTCATCCCTATAGCCCTGGTGTGGAGGCAATCTGGGTAATATAAATTTACAGGAACTGCAGGTTTATGAACAGGAGCAGGAAAAGGGTGAAGTGTGTGTCTCTGCCATTGCTTTTACATAATAGTGGCATCTCCACTGTGGGAGAACAGCACTGGAGATAGTAGATGATAACATATCTTTAAAGATAGCTTGTGTCACATGAAAATTACAATCCTGCAGTCAAAGGGATATAAAATGTTGTACTGAAAAATTAAGCTGGCTGTCAATCAAGTAAGATTGTGTAGGATTAAGGTTTGGCTAGGGATTGCACTGTATACCTCCACAGAGCCTGCTTCAGGGTGGCAACACAGACCCTTTATTAGAATTTCTTCCACAGACCTCCTTTATAAAAGTATCCACACAGAGCCTGGTGCAGTGTGGCTACTCAGACTCTTTATTAAAATTCCAAAATTCCAACACTCAGCACAGATAAAGCAGACAGCTACAAGCTGCAGTCACCAGTTTTGTGCTTCATCTTGGCTGTGTATCAAAATATGATGGACCCCATGTGTGTTTTTTTTTAATTATTTAAATAAATATTTAAAAAAAAAACAAAAAAACCTTGTTAAGTCCCCCCATTTTGATACCTAGCCAAGATAAAGCGGAGAGCTGGGGGTTGGACTTCTCAGGCTAGGTAAGCCCATGGTTATTGTGCCCTCCCAGCCTAAAAATAACAGCTTGCAGCCTCCTCTGAATTGTTGCATCTATTAGATGCGCCGATTCTGGCACTTTACCTGGCTCATCCCTATAGCCCTGGTGTCGAGGCAATCTGGGTAATATAAGGAGATAATGAGAGTTGTGAACTGTTAAAAAATCACAGCGTCAACAAGCCTGAGGTTAGTAAAGGAGAGCGGTCTATGAGACCCCATTACTAACCCTGTAAGTCAAAAGAAAAAACTCAAAATACAGATGAAACATCAGAGAAAATATGACCACACACGGGGGCACCAGGGACACACTGTCGCAGCTGTGAGTGGGGTGATGTCCCTTAGCTCACCTGACATCACTGCTGATATTCCCATGGTACCCCAGCTGTGACCTCAGGTGAACTGACCTGAGGTGAACTCATTGAGCTAAGTGACCTTACCTCAGGTGAACTAATTCAACTCAATGCCGGATTACAGGATATGATATGCGCACATTGAGTATTTGCTTGCAGAGATTTTTGCAACAAATCTACATCTCCTGGCAAAAAATCGCACCAAAACCACATGCGTTTTCATGCAATTTTGTTGCAGATTTTGATCAGGAGCTGCAGATTTGGAGCAGAAATGTCTGCAACCAAATACTCAATGTGAAAAAAAATTGACATGTGGTCATTAAAGCAAGAGCATTATACTTACAGAATTTCCCCTTTTCTCTGCTTCTGGGTCCGATTATTAACCCATATAAATATTCACTACTTTCCATGCACACCCTCTGTTACTCTCACTCTAGCTGTCTGGGTCAAGAAGTAGAGTGTAAAAATAAATAAATAATTGGAAAAAATGGCATAGGGTCCCCCATCTTTTGATACCCAGCGCATATAAAGCAGACAGGCTTCACCCCCCAGCTGTACCAATTATTTTGGCTGTGTATCAAAATATGAGGGACCCCATGCATTTTAAAAAAAAAAAAAAATTAAATAAATAATTTAAAAAAACATTGTGTGTTCCCCCCTTTTTTGATACCTAGTCAAGATAAAGCAGAAAGCTGGGGGCTGGTATTCACAGGCTGGGGAGGATCATGGTTATTTCCCCCTCCCCAGCCTAAATATAGTAGCCAGCAGCCACCCTAAAATTGACGCTTCCATTAGTGGCTCCCATTCCAATGCCTACCCAGCTCATCCCGATTGCCCTGGTGCAGTGGTAATCGGGGAAATACAAGGGGTTAATGACAGCTGTGAATTATGAAAAAAATCACAGCTGTCATCAAGCCCAAAGTTATTAATGGGGAGGGGTCTGTGAGACCACCCCCTTTACTAACCCTGTAAGTAAAAAAAAATAAACACAAAACAGAAAGAAAAATCATTAAAAAAAAACAAAAAAAACCCAAACTCTCATTCTCCAGTTTATTAACCCCCAAAACAGCCCTGCAGGTCTAATGTAATCCCCACAGGGCCCCATGGTGTTCCCGGCTATGCTACATCTGAGGTCTCAGTGCTCAGTCACATTAGAATACATGAATGCGCACTGCAGCAAAAGATGTGATCTCATAAAGTGAAAAGAGCTATCAGTGGAAATATACAATATGTTTAGAAATACAGTATATATGACAAAATAACATAAACTATAAAAAAAAGTATGTGGTGAATATTTAATGTTATAATTTAGATTTTTTATTTTTATTTTGTAAAATATATTTCTATACATATTTAATACATTGCCACTGATAGAACTTTTCACTTTATGAGATCACACCTTTTGAACTACTTTCCTTCAGCTTTTCCTGTGTGGCACATGTTGTAGCAATTCTCTTTTGTACACTTTTATCAATACCATTAGTGAGTTTTAACTCTCTCTATTACATGCAGATGTTTTCTTTTTCTTTTTTCCTAATTTCTGGATTAGGCAGTGTGCGCACATTGAGTATTTGGTTGCAGACATTTCTGCAGCTCCAAAAAAAAAAATCACCAAAACCACATCAGAATGCATGCGGTAGCGGTGTATTTTTTTGCTGGGATATGCAGCTTTGGTTAAAAGATGTCTGCAACCAAATGCTGAGCGTGTGCATATAGCCTAATCACCACTCTCACAGCTGCGGCTCCGTCAGTGTGTCCTTGACGCTGTAGTGATTAGCCACATTTTCTAATGTGACGTGCAATGTGACCTCAGATGTAGCAGAGCTTGGATCATCGTGGGACCTCGTGTAGATTATGTTGGACCTGCATAGGTGTTTTATGGGTTAATAAATTGGTATAAAGAGGTTGTTGTTTTTTCTTTTTTTAAATTTCTGTGTTTTGTGCTTATTTCTTTTCACTTACTGGGTCTAGTAATGTGGGGTTAGTAAATAACCCCTACCCATTACTAACCTAGAGCTTGATGGCAGTTATAATTTTTTGACAACTTACAGCTGTCATTAACCCCTTATATTACCCCAATTTCCACAGTACCAGGGCAATCAAAATGAGCTGGGAAAAGCACCTGAATTGGCACTTATAGTGGATTTGACAATTCTGTGGCAGCTGCAGGCTGTTATTTGTAGGCTGGTGAGCCTCACCTATAGCTGTCCGCTTTATTTTGGCTGGGTATGAAAATTAGTGGGGACTTCTCACCAGTTTTCTAAATTATTTATTTAAATTATTTTAAAAAATCTCATGGGGTCACTTGGATTTTGATACACAGCAAAGATAACATGGACAGCTGAGGCTTCAGCCTGTAGCTATCTGCTTTATCTGCACTGGGATCCTGCACTATTTTTTCAAATTATTTATTTATTTTTGCACTCCACTTCAGGGTTCCAGACAGCTAGTGTGAGGTCAACCAATCATAGATTCCGGCACAGAGAGTGGGCGGGGGAAGCAGGACTGCAATCAATCACAGCCACTCTTTGTGATGGTGGACGGGGAAGCAGTGCATATTTATGAACTTTATGGAAATACAGGGGACCCTATGCCATTTCTTCCAATTATTTATGCTTATAGTACACTTCAGGGACACAGCTAGCTCGTGTGAGGGCAACCAATCACAGAGTCTGGCACGCCAGCAGTCTTACTACTGTAACCAATCACAGACACTGTCACAGAGAGTGCTTGGGGGAAGCAGTGCATATTCAATTGGTCTAATGAGTGGACCCACAAGCAGTGTGATAGCCACAGGGAAACTCAGTATTATTCTCCTGCTTTAATGACCACACTTTTTTTTATTTTTCACTCCACCTCCCATTCGGAGTAATGTCAGTAGCAAAGATGGCAAAGGCATTACTGTGATTGGGAAGCAATCCCTGCATGTTTAGTGGCTGAAAATTAGGCGCCAAAAATTGTGAGGAGGAAACTCGAAACTTACAAGGTGAATATCAAAATTCTCAACGTAACGGATATCGTGTATACTGTACTATTCATATGAGTAACGAACAGTGCTGAATATATTTGCTCAACACAAAATATGACTGAATATTAGTGTCAGTATTGAAAATATATCCATGGAAATAAGGAAAGAAATAAGGAAAGAAAATACATATAATACCATGACATTTCAAAAGATACAATCAGCAAAAAGACATACCTTGGAATAAAGTACAACACATAGAGTCTGGACCTCAGTCCTCCGACACATGTTTGTATTCGTTTTAACTGTATTGACTAGTTCCATCAGTATGCACCTGTTCCCATCTGTCAGTTTCTTGGATGGGCTGAGTTGGTCAATTTTTTTATATTTGTAGTATACTCCTTTCTGAGTGAGCACTCCATCCATCAGCCAAGGGTGTTTTAATTATAATTATAGCTGGATCCTACCTGTCCTTTAATTGTAGGTGTTAAGCTTAGGTATAGGCGTTCAACGATAGAGTGCCAACACTAGTTCCTTGAGTATGCACCTGTTCACATCTATTGGATGTGCTGGTCAGTTTAATGATAATCGTCATATTTCTATACTGTATGGCTTCTGCCGCTGCAACTGCCACTGCAACAAACACTTGACAGCCATGTCAGCCATACATCTCTTGCATGCCCACTGTGTTTTAGAGTGACACACTGTATGTGCACAGTCAGGATTTTCATGAGGCCTCCTTCGCACATCCATGTAAAAAATGCACGTATTGGATGGTCCATTTTGTACATCCATGACGCTGTCTGTGTGAAGGTGTGTGTCATCTGTGGGCTATGCATGTGCCATCCATGTGTGTTTATTGTGTCATTTGAGTGACATCCGTGAGACCGGTACCGGAAGAAAAAGAAAGATACTGAAATTAATGTTTTTTATTTGTAAAAGATGTGCAAAGCTAGGAAAATAAAACATAGATAGAAAGCTGGGGGCTGGTATTATTAAGCTGGAAAGGTCCATGGTTAGTTGGCCCTTCCCAGTCTAAAAATAGCAACCCACAGCTGCCCCAGATGTGGCGCATCCATTAGATGCGCCAACTCTGATGTTGTACCTGAATCTTCCTGGTGCGTTGGCAGTTGGGATAATGGTTTGTGGATTGATGCTAGCTGTAAATTGACAGCTGGCATCAAACCCTGGTGTTACGAATGGGTGGGCATCTATCAGACACCCCCATTACTATCCCAGAAGATGTAAATAAAAACAGAACACGACAACGACTTTCTACACAAGCGAACCTAAAAGACATAAAAAGAGAGAATTAAAGAAATAAAGACAGTACAAAGTCCCTGATTCACCAATTTATTAAAAAAATCATTTAAAAAAAACAAAAAAAACCTTCAGCTGTAATGCACATGGAGGTCCCACAACATTCCCCAACATTGGCCTGGCCTATTAAAAACGATCAGTAAATGAACTCCATAGGCTGGACCAGCAGCAACTGCTGGCTGTCACGCTGCACTGTGACAACCACTACTGGCAGTAAACTGCAGTCACTTCACGATGTCACCGCAGTTCACAGCATCGGGGGCAGCGTGAGAACCGCTAGATGCTGTGACGTACGGTGATGTTTTGAGTCACCGCAATTAATTGCCAGCCGCAGTCCAAACAAAAATGATCAAGAACTAGAATAAAACTGTGGAGCAAATTTGCACTGCTGTAGACGGAGGTCCAAAACACAGAGTAGTATAATAGAGGTGGTTTATTTCAATGCGTTTTGAAGACTCACTTCTTTATTAAAAAATCCACCAATCAACAAGCAATAGTCATAGTGGTTTATAAAGAGCAATAGTTTTTCCAAAAAGAACGCCGAACAGACACATGTCGAAGTCAAATTTCAAAGCATTCAAGGAGGCGCTAATGCATTGATAGCCAAACATGGAAATAAAAGGTATAATATTGTTTATTAGGTCAAAGAAGAAAATTGGAATGAAATGAAAGAGAAATAAAAAAAAAAGGTAAAAAGAAAAACAAATAATTGTACAGAAGATGAAAAAAGAAAATATCTGGGCTAGAACTCACTAATGGTATTGATAAAAGTGTACAAGAGAGAAGTGCTACAACATGTGTTACACAGGAAAAGCTGAGGAGATGCTGTACAAGAGGTGTGATCCATAAAGTGAAAAGATCTATCAGGGGAAATATAATGTATAGAAATATATATGACAAAATAAAATATCTAAAATATAAAAAAGTATGTAGTCAATATTTAATGTTATAATTTATTTTTATATATTTTATTTTGTCATATATATTTCAATACATATTTAATACATTGCCATTGATAGATCTTTTCACTTTATGAAATCATACCTTTTGTACGACATCTCTTCAGATTTTCTGAGAGAACCAGAGACTAGCAGTACTACAAAACTATATCTGGCAGAGACCAGCAGACAGGAGGGGGAATTAGAAGGGTGTGGTGTCTTTCCATTGGCTGTAGCTGAAAGGTGGCAACTTCAGCTGGACGACACACGCCACCTACAGTCAGCCAGTGGTACTGCAGGTCACAGGGAAACCCAGCTTAGTGGATGAGCGGAGCCTGCGCCCACCAGACCCACTGGCACTGACTCCTCCCTTATCACCAGCCCTGTCCAAGGCAGGAATACGGCAGAAACTGGTGATCGAAGCGGAAGGCAAAGGAGCTGACTCTAGTGGGGACGTCACACTTATGAGGTCCTAGCTCACTGCCAGTGTTGGTTCTCACACAGCACAGTGGGAGAAATGGCAGTGGCTGCTGGTTCAGCCTATGAGCTAGTTCACTGAACGTTTTCCATAGGCTGGGCCACCAAGTCAAGGAATGTTGTGCTACCTCTATGTGGATTACGACAGACTTTTTTTTGTTGTTGTTCATAAATTAGTGAACAAGGGATTGTGCCCTATCTTTAGTTTTTTAATTCTCTTTTTTTATGTCTTTCAGGTTCACTTTTGTAGAACATCATGAGATCTCTATGTGGATTACGGTGGAACTTCAAAGTGTTATAAAAAAAATTTATACATTGCTGAATGATGGTTTGAATCGGTGTTTTTTTTTAAGTAAAAAAATGTTTTGTGTGATTTTTACATCTACTGGGTTAGTTATGGGGTTGTCTGGTAGATGCCCACCCATTTGTAACACTAGGACTTGATGCCAGTTGTCGAATCACAGCTGGTATGACCCCCGTGAATCATTATTTGAATGATTTCCACTGCACCAGGTCACTTGGGAAGAGCCAGATACAGGGCCAAAATTGGTGCATCTAATGGATGTGTGACTTCTGAAGTGGCTGTGGGTTGCTATTTTTAGGCTGAGAGGGGCCAAAAAACCATGGCACTTCCCATCCTAATATGAGCCCCCAGTTGTCTGATGTACCTTGGCTGGTTATGAAAAATGGGGGGACTCCACACCTTTTATGAAAAAAAAAAAATTAAAAAAACAGCTTGGAATCCCCTGTATTTATGATATCCAGATAAGGTACAGCTGACAGCTGAGGGCTGCTTTACCTGTCCTGGTTAAGAAAAATAGGGGACCTGTGTAATTTTTTTCTTAAATTATTTATTAATTCTTCTAAAAAGCTGTACAAGCTATCCATCTATCTATCTACCTATCTATCTATCTATCTAGAATTTATCTACATTTGCCCATCTTTTACACATTAAAAAGCATTCATTTCAGTATCATGCGTTTTCTTCAGGTACCATATTTGACCCATGCTGCCAGGACAAGCAGGTGTTTCACAGGGTCACAGGGTCTATGCGAAAACACGGAGGTGTGAAGATCTTCATTGAGCTTAATTAGTATGCGTGTGAACGTGTCTCCGATATGTGTGAAAATGGACACCACACATAAGTGAGACATGGAGGTGTGAAAGAGGCCTTAGGCTGTGTGCGCACTTTGCATTTTTTCATGTGTTTCTGCAGCGTTTTGAACTGCAGCGTTTTAATGCCAAAATGCATGCGTTTGGATTTCCAAGCAAAGTCTATGGGAAATACTGTAGAGCTTTCTTGTGCGCACAATGCTGTTAAAAATGCAGAGTTTCAATTTCAGAAAATTTGTCAAAATCTCAGTGTTTAAAGAAGCAACATTTTGGCTGCGTTTTAACAAAATTAGAGTCATTGAGAAGTTTCAAAACGCATCCTCAATCAAAATCCTAGCGTTTTACATGCTTTTTTGACAAAATAAACGCATGCATTTTTGACATTATATTAAGGGAATGATATGTCCCTTTACACACACACATAGTCCAACAATTAAATTAATGAAAATCCATAATTTAACGTTATTTTATACATAAATATTAGAACACAGTTATCATTTTAATAAAATTACCAATTTTTCGGACTATAAGACGCACCGGACCATAAGACGCACCCTGGTTTTAGAGCAGGAAAATAGGAAAATAAAATTTTAGTCAAAAAATGGAGTCATGACACACTGTTATGGGGCGAGGATCTGCTGCTGACACTGTTATGGGGTAATATCCCCAAATTCTCTACTAAGATACCCCATCCTGGTAATGATCCTCCTGCCTTGTATACAGTTAGGTCCAGAAATATTTGGACAGTGACACAATTTTCGCGAGTTGGGCTCTGCATGCCACCACATTGGATTTTAAATGAAACCTCTACAACAGAATTCAAGTGCAGATTGTAACATTTAATTTGAAGGTTTCAACAAGAATATCTGATAGAAATTGTAGGAATTGTACACATTTCTTTACAAACACTCCACATTTTAGGAGGTCAAAAGTAGAGTTGAGCGCGGTTCGTGGTTCGTGGTTCTCCAGTTCGCGGTTCGAGTGATTTTTGGGCTGTTCGAGATCGAACTAGAACTCGAGCTTTTTGCTAAAAGCTCGATAGTTCTAGATACGTTCGAGAACGGTTCTAGCAGCAAAAAGCAGGGCTTTTTACAGCTACAGTGAGCAGGAGCCATCGCTGGCAGCCTGCCACAAGCTGGTAACCAAGATAAACATCGGGTATCCAAGCAAAGCGCTTTGGTTAGTAACCCGATGTTTATCTTAGTTACGTGCAGGAAGCCCACACTTTCCCGCTCAGCTCGCTCCACCCCCTCCTGCCCGCGGCATGTACACATACATACACATACACAAACACACACACACACACACATCCACCCCCCCCCCCCCCCGCCCGCCCGCTCGCTCGCTCGGCTTACCTGCGGTGATGAAGTCCCGCCATCCCGACCTCAGCGCTGTCACTGTCCTCCATGGCCGCCGCTTGTCACATCACCTATCGCTTCCGACCCGAGACTGACACTGGCGGTGACGTCACGGACCTCTCGCGATACTTGATGTGAAGGCGCCGGTCATTGACCTCAGTGACAGGGGCTGTCAGTGTGCTGGAGATCAGCGCAGGTAATGTACCTCGCTGACAGCAGCACTTGTCACCCCCCTGCAGTGACCTGGGCTGACCCATTGATGTTAGCTCAGGTCACTGCACTGCTCTCCCAGCCAATGGGGAACATCCTGCTCTTCATTGACTGGGACAGTGTGCATCGTCATGGCAACCCCTTGGATTACACCAGACCTGGATTTGTTTTTCAATCTAATAAATTGGTTAAAGAGGGAATGTTTTGGGGAGTGTTTTTTCAAATAAAAATGTGTTTGTCGTGTATTTTTTTTTATTACTGACTGGGTTGGTGATGTCGGGTATCTGATAGACGCCTGACCTCACCAACCCCAGGGCTTGATGCCAGGTGACATTACACATCTGGTATTAACCCCAAATATTACCCCGTTTGCCAACGCACCAGGGCGCGGGATGAGCTGGGGCGAAGCACCAGGATTGGCGCATCTAATGGATGCGCCACTTCTGGGGCGGCTGCGGCCTGCTATTTTTAGGCTGGGGAGATTCCAATAACCATGGACCTCCCTAGTCTGAGAATATCAGGCCCCAGCTGTCTGCTTTACCTTGGCTGGTGATCCAATTTTGGGGGACCCCTACGTGTTTTTTTTTTTAATTATTTATTTAATTTAAAATAACAGCGTGGGGTGCCCTCAGTTTTGGATTACCAGCCAAGGTGAGGTTGCCAGCTGTGGTCTGCAGGCTGCAGCCGTCTGCTTTACCCTAGCTGGCTACAAAACTAGGGGGAACCCTATGTCATTTTTTTTTTCATTTTTTTGGCTAAATACAAAGCTAAGCACCCCTTAGTGCCACATGAAAGGTACCAAAGGGTGTTCCACTTTTTCTCCATTTTTTTCTCCACTTTCTCTCCACTTTTTCTCCACTTTTTCTCCATTTTTTTCTCCACTTATTCTCCACTTTTTCTCCTCTTATTCTCCACTTTTTCTCCACTTTTTCTCCACTTTTTCTCCTCTTATTCTCCACTTTTTCTCCACTTTTTCTCCACTTTTTCTCCACTTTTTCTCTATTTTTTTCTCCACTTTCTCCACTTTTTCTCCACTTTTTTCTCCACTTTTTCTCCTCTTATGCTCCACTTTTTCTCCTCTTAATCTCCACTTTTTCTCCACTTTTTCTCCACTTTTTCTCCACTTTTTTCTCCACTTTTTCTCCTCTTATGCTCCACTTTTTCTCCACTTTTTCTCCACTTTTTCTCCACTTTTTCTCCACTTTTTCTCCTCTTATGCTCCACTTTTTCTCCACTTTTTCTCCACTTTTTCTCCACGTTTTCTCCACTTTTTTCTCCACTTTTTCTCCTCTTATGCTCCACTTTTTCTCCACTTTTTCTCCACTTTTTCTCCACTTTTTCTCCACGTTTTCTCCACGTTTTCTCCACTTTTTTCTCCACTTTTTCTCCTCTTATGCTCCACTTTTTCTCCACTTTTTCTCCTCTTAATCTCCACTTTTTCTCCACTTTTTCTCCACTTTTTCTCCACTTTTTCTCCACTTTTTCTCCTCTTATGCTCCACTTTTTCTCCACTTTTTCTCCTCTTATGCTCCACTTTTTCTCCACTTTTTCTCCACTTTTTCTCCTCTTATGCTCCACTTTTTCTCCACTTTTTCTCCACTTTTTTCTCCACTTTTTCTCCTCTTATGCTCCACTTTTTCTCCACTTTTTCTCCACTTTTTCTCCACTTTTTCTCCTCTTATGCTCCACTTTTTCTCCACTTTTTCTCCACTTTTTCTCCATTTTTTTCTCCACTTATTCTCCACTTTTTCTCCTCTTATTCTCCACTTTTTCTCCACTTTTTCTCCACTTTTTCTCCTCTTATTCTCCACTTTTTCTCCACTTTTTCTCCACTTTTTCTCCATTTTTTTCTCCACTTTCTCCACTTTTTCTCCATTTTTTTCTCCACTTTCTCCACTTTTTCTCCACTTTTTTCTCCACTTTTTCTCCACTTTTTCTCCACTTTTTCTCCACTTTTTCTCCTCTTATGCTCCACTTTTTCTCCACTTTTTCTCCTCTTAATCTCCACTTTTTCTCCTCTTATGCTCCACTTTTTCTCCACTTTTTCTCCACTTTTTCTCCTCTTATGCTCCACTTTTTCTCCACTTTTTCTCCACTTTTTCTCCTCTTATGCTCCACTTTTTCTCCACTTTTTTCTCCACTTTTTCTCCTCTTATGCTCCACTTTTTCTCCACTTTTTCTCCACTTTTTCTCCACTTATGCTCCACTTTTTCTCCACTTTTTCTCCACTTTTTTCTCCACTTTTTCTCCTCTTAATCTCCACTTTTTCTCCACTTTTTCTCCACTTTTTCTCCACTTTTTCTCCACTTTTTTCTCCACTTTTTCTCCTCTTATGTTCCACTTATTCTCCACTTTTTCTCCACTTTTTCTCTACTTTTTCTATGGTCGGTCTACCCATTAGCTCTGCCATGCATAGTGTAGCTCTACACCTACTGCACATGTTACTTTATGATTGACATCTCTTTCGTACCAGAGCTGTCTAAGTCTACTCTGACCCCATATTTGTCATTACTATATTGTCCTTGTACTGTATTAAGACATTTGTATCATGTGTTTCATTTCTTGCTGTGTTGCAATTTTTTTGCTGCATCCCAATTGTACCTCTACATTGTTCGAGTTTATGTTATTGTTCTCTCACTCTTATGTGATACTGATTATTGTCATTTTTCATGATTACATGCAGATAAGTCCAATCTGACGAAGGCTCAGGCCGAAACGTCATTTGTAACTTGTTTTGGACAAAAACATATATGCTTATGAAAAAAAAAATTTCTTAATACGGACCAATAAAGAGTGATTTTGCATTACTATCCGTTGTGACTTACTGACTTAGTCTGGGAGATATAGAGTGCCGAGGTTACTCACTAATTTTATCTATTATTACCTCTGAGCACCTATATACCAGTGAGCAGAGCTTCCTCTACAGTAGTTCTCCTGATTAGGCATGCCCTTACCTCATGAGCAGGGCATTGCAGCTTTGGTAGCAACCATTACGACATGGACTCTGCTGCTGTGGACCCGGGGAGAGTGAGTGCAGATTCATTGCACCCACACTCCTCACATGAAGGGTCCGCACTCCTAGAAAATGGGGGATACGTTCCCTGAGTGTCTCCCCCCCATATTCTAGACGGTCCAGAGTCGTCGTGGGACCCCTTTATTTTTTTTCTTACAATAAATTGGTGAAAGAGGAAATGTTTTGGGGACTGTTTTTTCAAATAAATTTCTTTTGTCGATTTTTTGTTTTTGTTAGTACTGACAGTTTATGATGTTGGGTATCTAATAGACGCCATGACATCACAAACTGCTGGGCTTGATCTCAGGTGACTTTACAGCTAGTATCAACCCGATTTATTACCCCGTTTGCCACTGCACCAGGGCACGGGATGAGCTGGGGTGAAGCGCCAGGATTGGCGCATCTAGTGGATGCGCCACGTCTGGGGTGCCTGCGGCCTGCTATTTTTAGGCTGTGAAGGCCCAATAACTATGGACCTTCCCACCCTGAGAATACCAGACCACAGCTGTCCGCTTTACCTTGGCTGGCGATCCAATTTGGGGGGTCCCCTACTTTTATTGTGTAATTATTAATATTTATAAAATAATTATAAAAAAGAGCCTGAGGGGACCTCCACATTGGATCCCCAACCACGGTAAAGCTGCCAGCTGTGGTTTTCAGGCTACAGCCGTCTGCTTTACCCTAGCTGGCTATCAAAAATGGGGGGACCCAACGTAATTTTTTTTTTTTAACTATTTTTTAAATAGAAAAAATTAATGGGCTTCCCTGTATTTTGATTGCCAACCAAGGTAACGGCAGGCAGATGGGGGTGGCAACCCATAGCTGTCTGCTTTATCTGCGCTGAGAATCAAAAATACCGCGGAGCGCTACGTCATTTTTTTAAAGATTTATTTTTACAGCACTGTGATGTCCAGCAATCAAAATACAGGGAAGCCCATTTTATTTTTAGTTATTTAAATAAATAATTAAAAAAAATATATGTTAGCTCCCACTGCATTTTTTGTATTGCTAGCTAAGGGTAATCCAAGCAGCTACTGGCTGCTAACCCCCACTGCTTGGTGTTACCTTCACTGGCAATGGAAAATCCAGGGAAGCATTTTTTTTTTTTTTTGCCAAAAAGCTACAAAAAAAGGACGTGAGCTTCGCCATATTTTTGTATGCTAGCCAGGTATAGCAGGCAGGTGCTGGAAGAGTTGGATACAGCGCCAGAAGATGGCGCTTCTATGAAAATGCCATTTTCTGAGGTGGCTGCAGACTGCAATTCGCAGCAGTGGGGCCCAGAAAGCTCAGGCCAACCGGTGGTGCGGATTCCAATCCCAGCTGCCTAGTTGTACCTGGCTGGACACAAAAATGGGGCAAAGCCTACGTCATTTGTTTTCTAATTATTTCATGAAATTCATGAAATAATAAAAAAAGGGCTTCCCTTTATTTTTGGTTCCCAGCCGGGTACAAATAGGCAACTGGGGGTTGGGGGCAGCCGTACCTGCCTGCTGTACCTGGCTAGCATACAAAAATATGGCGAAGCCACATAATTTTTTCAGGGGGCAAAAAACTGCTGCATACAGTCCTGGATGGAGTATGCTGAGCCTTGTAGTTCTGAAGCTGCTGTCTGTCTGTATGGAGAAGAGCAGACAGCAGCTGCAGAACTACAAGGCTCAGCATACTCCATCCAGGACTGTATGCAGAAGTTTTTTGCCCACCAAAAAAATGACGTGGGCTTCGCCATATTTTTGTATGCTAGCCAGGTACAGCTGGCAGCCACGGGCTGCCTCCAACCCCCAGTTGCCTATTTGTACCCGGCTGGGAACCAAAAATATAGGGAAGCCCGTTTTTTTTAATTATTTCACTTATTTCATGAAATAATTAAAAAACAAATGACGTGAGCTTCGCCCTATTTTTGTGTCCAGCCGGGTACAACTAGGCAGCTGGGGATTGGAATCCGCAGCACAGGTTAGCCCGAGGTTTGTGGGCGCCTCTGCTGCGGATTTCAGTCCGCAGCCATCCCAGAAAATGGCGCTCTCATAGAAGCGCCATCATCTGGCACTGTATCCAACTCTTCCAACAGCCCTGGAGCCGGGTGGCTTGTTGGGTAATCATGAGTTAATACTGGCTTTGTTTTACCAGCCAGTATTAAGCCAGAGATTCTTAATGTCAGGCACGTTTGACCCAGCCATTAAGAATCTCCAATAAAGGGTTAAAAAAAGACACCACACAGAGAAAAAATACTTTAATAGAAATAAATACACAGACACATTAGAGACTCCATCTTTATTACCCCCTGTCAGCCCTCCACGATCCTGCTCTTCTGTCTTCTTTCTTTCTAGTGTAGTAGTAGTGACGATTGTAGTGAGGGGCATCACTTGGGGCTGGGGAACCTCCATCCTAACTACAATGCTCACTACAATCGGGAAGCAGCGTGCAGCCTTCACTCCGTGAGTGATCACTGCTGGCTGCTAGCGGTAACGCTGACAGACGCGTTACCATAGCAACGGTGCTCCCGGAGCCGCGGTTAGCGGTGACGTCACCGCTAACTGCGTTGCTATGGCAACGGTGATCTCCGTTAATGACCGGCTGTGTCAGCCGGTCCCTAACGGAACGGGGAGTCGACCGTGTGCTAGAGCATGTCGCCGGTACACGGCGATACACATATGTGCACCGTGTACCGGAGAGATGCACTCGCAGGTCCTACATGACGTGTCATAGTCATGTGACCAGTCTGTAGCCAATGAGATAATAGCCACGTGACTGGTCACATGGCTATTTTGACGTCACGATAGGTCCTGCTTCTCTGCTGGCAGTGCAGGTCACCGGGAGGATTCAGCGATCATCGGATGGAATAGCGGCAGGAGACAGAGTGCAGAAGGGATCGCGAGGACCGGTAAGTGTTATGGCAATGTTTATTAACTGTTTGTGTACATTTATAATGCATTTTTATGTGTTTGTGATTGCCTCCCATTATAGCCTATACGTTCGAGTTCGGTTCGTCGAACGTTCGACGAACCGAACTCGAACGGGACCCCCGTTCGGCGAACCGGCCTCGAGCCGAACCGGGACCGGTTCGCTCATCTCTAGTCAAAAGTAATTGGACAAATAAACCAAACCCAAAAAAAAAATGTTTATTTTCAATATTTTGTTGTGAATCCTTTGGAGGCAATCACTGCCTTAAGTCTGGAACCCATGGACATCACCAAACGCTGGGTTTCCTCCTTCTTAATGCTTTTCCAGGTCTTTACAGCCGCAGCCTTCAGGTCTTGCTTGTTTGTGGGTCTTTCCGTCTTAAGTCTCGATTTGAGCAAGTGAAATGCATGCTCAATTGGGTTAAGATCTGGTGATTGACTTGGCCATTGCAGAATGTTCCACTTTTTTGCACTCATGAACTCCTGGGTAGCTTTGGCTGTATGCTTGGGGTCATTGTCCATCTGTACTATGAAGCGCCGTCCGATCAACTTTGCGGCATTTGGCTGAATCTGGGCTGAAAGTATATCCCGGTACACTTCAGAATTCATCCGGCTACTCTTGTCTGCTGTTATGTCATCAATAAACACAAGTGACCCAGTGCCATTGAAAGCCATGCATGCCCATGCCATCACGTTGCCTCCACCATGTTTTACAGAGGATGTGGTGTGCCTTGGATCATGTGCCGTTCCCTTTCTTCTCCAAACTTTTTTCTTCCTATCATTCTGGTACAGGTTGATCTTGGTCTCATCTGTCCATAGAATACTTTTCCAGAACTGAGCTGGCTTCATGAGGTGTTTTTCAGCAAATTTAACTCTGGCCTGTCTATTTTTGGAATTGATGAATGGTTTGCATCTAGATGTGAACCCTTTGTATTTACTTTCATGGAGTCTTCTCTTTACTGTTGACTTAGAGACAGATACACCTACTTCATTGAGAGTGTTCTGGACTTCAGTTGATGTTGTGAACGGGTCCTTCTTCACCAAAGAAAGTATGCGGCGATCATCCACCACTGTTGTCATCCGTGGACGCCCAGGCCTTTTTGAGTTCCCAAGCTCACCAGTCAATTCCTTTTTTCTCAGAATGTACCCGACTGTTAATTTTGCTACTCCAAGCATGTCTGCTATCTCTCTGATGGATTTTTTCTTTTTTTTCAGCCTCAGGATGTACTGCTTCACCTCAATTGAGAGTTCCTTAGACCGCATGTTGTCTGGTCACAGCAACAGCTTCCAAATGCAAAACAACACACCTGTAATCAACCTTAGACCTTTTAACTACTTCATTGATTACAGGTTAACGAGGGAGACGCCTTCAGAGTTAATTGCAGCCCTTAGAGTCCCTTGTCCAATTACTTTTGGTCCCTTGAAAAAGAGGAGGCTATGCATTACAGAGCTATGATTCCTAAAACCCTTTCTCCGATTTGGATGTGAAAACTTTCATATTGCAGCTGGGAGTGTGCACTTTCAGCCCATATTATATATATAATTGTATTTCTGAACATGTTTTTGTAAACAGCTAAAATAACAAAACTTGTGTCACCGTCCAAATATTTCTGGACCTAACTGTATACAGTATATACCCCCATCCTGCTATATACCCCCAACCTGCTTATATACCCCCATCCTGCTCATATACCCCCATCCTGCTCATATACCCCTATCCTTGCTCATATACCCCCATCCTTGCTCATAATACACCCCCATCCTGCTCATATACCCCTATCCTTGCTCATATACCCCCATCCTTGCTCATAATATACCCCCATCCTGCTATACACCCCCATGATGCTGGTATACGGCCCGCATCCTGTGGCACATAAAAAAATAAATATTCATACTCACCTTACCTCACTCCCTGCAGCACCGCTCCTCCTCCCTTCTGTGTCAGCAGCAGCGCCGCTGAGTGGAGCCGTCCCCGTTCCCCTGCAGCATCGCTATGTCCTCCTGGCTGCCAGCGGCTGTGTGTGGACACGTGCGCACAGCGATGATGTCATCTCTGTGCGCCGCCGGCACAGACAGGAGGACATCGCGATGCTGCAGGGGAACTGGGACGGCTCCACTCAGCGGCCGCCGGCAGCCAGGAGGAGATTGTGGTACTGCAGGGGAACGGTGACAGGTAAGTGTATTGATTCACTGCACCCCGCGCTGATAATGATGCGCGGGGGGCAGTGAATACAGCCGCACGTGATCACTCCAGGCTGTAGTTGCCAGGGGTGATCATGCGGGCCGGCTGTTTATCCCTCGCCCATCATCCCGCCCACCTGTCAGCGCTGATAGATGGGCGGGATGATGGGCGTGCATATTAAATGAGCGGGTCCACGTGGCCACGGCAGGCGCTGCTACAGCCTGCTCGTGCCCCCGATGACCCGCTCCACCGCAGCACCCTCATTCCCCGCAGCCCTACATTCAGACCATAAGACGCACCCCCCACTTTCCCCCAACATTTGGGGGGGAAAGTGTGTCTTATGGTCCGAAAAATACGGTAACTATTTTGTGTATGATTTTAATCATGATATTTGTTATCATTTTTTTCCTTTTTTTTCATAGTGTTTGTATGTTTAATCTTTATTTAGTAATGTATTTGTATTCAAAACGCATGTGACTTTAAGTAATGAATAAGCATGTAAATCGCGGTAAAAACACGTCCAAAACGCGGCAAAAATGCAAGCTATTTTTAGTGTTTTTGTGGTCAAAATCAAATTTAGCAAAGACAATTTCTGCTAGACGATGCGTTTACAACTGCAACTAACTCAACGCAAAGTGCACACACAGCCTTAGGCTTGCGACACACATCCGTGCCGCCGGCACGTGTTTGTCATTTTTTACACGTACCGGCGTCACGGAGACACGTACAGCAATGCTACCCTATTATAGCAGGCACACACACGTAAAACCACACAGAACGTGTGTCCGTGTGCGTTTGTACGTGTGTGCGTTTTTCAAAGCGCTGACATGTCAATGTTTTCTCCGACATCACGGGTGTCACACGGCCCGCACCCGTACCACACGGGTGTAGTGTGAATGTGGTCCCGTGTGACACGCGCCAGAGAAAACACACGTGTCAGTGAAAAAAAAACATTTACTCACCTTCTCCTGCCCTCCTGTCTCTGCCGCTGCTGCCTCTTGCTGCCGACCGCTGCTCATTAATCTCATAGAATATTCACTTCACTGCCTGGCAGCAGCGGGGAGACGGGAGTGCTGGAGACCGAAGATCAGCACCACGGACAGCAGCGCGGACAGCAGGAAGGACCAGGTGAGTATGTTAATTACCGGTTCTACGTGTGCTATCGCGGATAGCACACGTAGAACACACGTGTCCCGCACGTACCAGAGACACGTACTTACCTGCATGCAACACGCAGGGGAAATACATGTCTCTCGGCACGTGCGTGAATTTCATGTGAATGTGGCAGAGGCCTAAAGGCCCTGTCACACACAGAGATAAATCTTTGGCAGATCTGTGGTTGCAGTGAAATTGTGGACAATCAGTGCCAGGTTTGTGGCTGTGTACAAATGGAACAATATGTCCATGATTTCACTGCAACCACAGATCTGCCAAAGATTTATCTCTGTGTGTGACGGGGCCTTAAGTGTGAGAGAGGGAAAGGGTAACCCAATTTGTACAGAGCAGAGGGAGTCGGTCACTGGAAGGAGAATGCAGATGCAAAGTCCGGTGCTGGAGCCAGGACATGTGAGTAACTATATAGCAGTGATGCAGTTAAAAATTCAGTTCTTCAATGTATATATATATCTGTTTTTTTGTGTATATATTTACTGTATATATTGTAGTCTCTGCAGGTTGCACATGTTTAGATTTGCTTTATTCCAATAGTCTTTGAAGGCCTCTTGTAGCTTCAGTGTACATGATCTGATAGTCAAATTGGCCTATTTACATTTAATTAGAAATAAAATAAGAGAAAAATAAAACAAAACTTTGCATAAAAATTAGTAACGTTATATAATGATTTAATGAAGCTATCGCCGCAATACGTATCTGTGTTTGCTTATTATGATGTAAAGCATTATTATTAGTTTAAGTTATTTATAAGAATATACTAAAATCATTATATAAGGCTTTCTTCCATAAAATGAACGCTGCTGTCCAATATATAAGTGCATTATTGATGGTGAAAATTACTATTAATTCTTTACAGTGTAGCCTGTTATTTATCACATAAAATTGTAATGTATTTTAGGCATTTTTTCTGTGCACTATACAGTAATTACTTGTCTTGGGACTGAGAGCTTGTTGTTATAAAGCACAACTATTCCATGAGATCTACTGTTTAGCTGCGGTGCCAAGATATGAAACATATGAAGATACTTGATTTCAAAACTACCTCAACAGAAGGATAGTGGGATTGCATGGCTCATTACTCACTGCCTCAGTGTTGTTTTGCATTTTCAATGTCCTACATCCATTCATTTAAGATGTTTCACTCCAGACATTTATCTTGCAATGCACATACAGTACAGGACAAACTGACAATACAAGCAAAACTGTAATTGATAGCGATTGTCATAGAATAAGATCTGAAGAACATATAGTTTAAGCTCTTCAACACATCGCCTAAGGGTAAGTGTACATGACTTATTTTTCAGGCTGTGTGCCCACGATGAGTTTTTGGTACGTTGCTGGTGAGTTATTGATACTGCGTATTTGTGCTGCATCAAAAGCACATGTTCTAGCAAAGTGGATGGGATTTATGGAAATCTCCTGCCCACGGCTCTTTTTTTTTTTTTTTTACTCAGTTGAAACTGGCCTATGATGTGTGTTGCAGATCCATAATGTCAATTTCTCTTGTGGGTACACCTGAGTTTTCCCAAGAATTGCATTGGATGCAGAAAAACTACAGGTAAGAAACAAATTTGTGTTTTTCGTGCATTTCCTTCATAATCCACAAAATCAAAACACCAGGAAGTATCAAAAACAAACAGTTTTAGTTACAACATGACATACCAAAAAGATCCTAAAACGTGGTAAAAATGCAATGAAAAAAAACTGATCAAGAATGTCTATTCTTCTTGGATTTTCCCTTCAGAAGACAATTTGTATTTTAGAATTAAATTCGATAAGAAAGCTCAAAAAATGCCCCAGAAAAAGGTCCGGAAATGTTTTGGAACATTTTGCCATCATTTTAGCTTAAAAAATATGATAGTGGTTTCGTCATTATTCAGTGAACTGATGAAAACTGCAGTAAAAAAGGCTTCACAAAACCCATGAGAAAAAGCTGAAAAAAAAGAAGCTAGCAGCAAAACCATTGACCAACCAAAACGCTGCGTTGCACAGTACAAGCATAGTGGACGCAATTTCTAGAAATCCTGTGCCCACTGTGCTTGCTTTTTCCACCGCATACACTGACCTGCGGTTAATGTTTCCAGACCGCAGCATGTCAACTGTTTGCTGCGGAATCAGATGCGTCCTCTGTAGGGTGAACACAAGCAAGAGACCACAGCGCACTGAATCTTGAATGTTGGTACAAGCAGCTGCAGTCTCCTTCGTTCTCCTGCGGAGGAGATTCATGGCCCCACAGGTCAGGACCCGCTGCATCCAGGACACAGTGAATCCTGATCGTTGGCACATACCCTAACACAGTTTTACATTCCTGATCAGGTCAAATTTTTCTAATTTCTGATGATAATATTGGTGCTACAATTGGAATGCTTTTACGTACCCAGTAATTCTAAGATTTTTTTTGTTTTATATATTGTACTTTATTTTCTTGCTCCATTTCAGTTTACATGATTTGTGTATTTATGAAAATATCAAAAAATTTGAAAATAATCTCAATTTTTGAAATTTGAATGTTTATGCCCTTAAAAGTGATCGTTATACCACACAAATTAGTAAAAAAAATAACATGCAGATATTTCTATATTACATCAGCATCATTTTTTAAATGTATTTTTTTGTGAGGAATTTAGAATGGCTAAAAGCTTACAAGCAACATATATTTTAGGGACCACCAAACTTTTGACATGACTTTGCGAGGCCAACACTTCAGAAAACCTCCAAACAAAACTGCATTTTAAGAATATTGAAAACCAAATTAATAAAGTCTGTTAACCCTTCAGGTGATTTACAAGAATTAATGGAATTAAATAATAGTTAAATTATTTTTTTTCACAAAAAGTTACATAGTTACTTACATATGTTAAAAAAGATTTAGATCCATCAAGTTCAACCTTTCTTCACCATTAAAGATTCTTTGTCACTAAAGGCCCTCTTTACACACAACGACATCGCTAACGAGATGTCACTGGGGTCACGGAATTCGTGACGCACATCTGGCCTCGTTAGTGACGTCGTTGTGTGTGAGCGACCGATAACGATCCAAAATACTCAACACATCATTGATTGTTGACACGTCGTTCATTTTCAAAATACCGTTGCTTGTTCTGGCCGCAGGTTGTTCGTCGTTCCTGAGGCAGCACACATCGCTACATTGACACCTCGGGAATGACGAACAACAGCATTCCTGTGTCCTCCGGCAACGAGGTGGGAGTGACCTTCATGAGGCTGCTCTCCGCCCCTCTGCTTCCATTGGTGGCCGCTGTGTGATGTCGCTATGACGCCGCACGAACTGCCCCCTTTGAAAAGAGGTTGTTTGCCAGCCACAGCGACGTCGTTAGACAGGTAAGTACGTGTCACGCGTACCTCCGATATTTTTCGCCACGGGCAGCGATTTGCCCGTGACGCACAAACGACGAGGGCAGGTGCGATCGTTAGCGACATCGCTAGCGATGTCGCAGCGTGCAAAGCGCCCTTAACCCACAATGCCATTATTGCTGTGGAAATCATCCAGTTCTGTTTTAAAAGCTGTTACATTGTCTGTCTACCTCTTGGTAGGACATTCCACAGTCTGACTGCTCTATCTGTAAAGAACCCTTTTCTTTTTAGCTGCTTGAATCGCCTTTCTTCACGTATTCAAAGCCCATGTTATCTCTATATAAAAATACAGTAATAGCAATGTATAAATTATAATAAGCACTGAAAGACTAATAATGTATCACAGTAGCAGGACAAAGCCCAGCAATAAGACAAAGATACTAAACCAGAACTGTCACTCAAAGGGGAGTACCTGCCAATGCAGCCACAAGGAAGCAAAAGAGTCTGTGTATCAGTTTGCTGCTTAAAACACAAGTTGGGATTAACCCTTTTTGTTACAAAGGCTCAGTGGGGACATACTACCTGCAAACAAATACACTGAACTAGGATCCGAATGCATAATTGGCTTATGAATTCATTAGTTTTATATATATATATATATATATATATATATATATATATATATAATCACAGTGCATAATTAGTCTATGAGTTAATTAGTTATATATATATGTATATATATATATATAGTATAGTCGTTTAGTCTGCAAGTTTTGTGTATTGTCATTTCTTTAACATTCGACTTCGACATTTTGACATACTGTATATGTGAGAGCATGAACATTAAAGTTGCTTTTTTATCTCTTAACTTTTTTCGAATCCTGTACAAGGTGTTAATATTTTTTAGCATATAATCTTTATGTATGTCACATAAGACATTTTATGAGCCCCATATATTGGAAATATATTTTTCTTTCTCCTTGTGGTACTCAGGCATTTATAGGCCAGCATATGCAACTACCGTATTTTTCGCTTTATAAGACGCACTTTTGTTCCCCCAAATTTTGGGGGAAAGTAGGGGGTGCGTCTTATAATCCGAATATACGGGGGGGGGTGTATATATATATATATACACACACTACAGAGTCCAGGGGAGGTGCGGGGAGCTCTGGAGCTCTGCTGGGGGACTTATGAAAGCTGGGAGCAGAAGCCTTTGATCTCCTGCACCCGCTCATATAATATG
The DNA here is from genome assembly GCF_048569485.1 of Anomaloglossus baeobatrachus. Classification (NCBI taxonomy): domain Eukaryota; kingdom Metazoa; phylum Chordata; class Amphibia; order Anura; family Aromobatidae; genus Anomaloglossus; species Anomaloglossus baeobatrachus. The sequence continues at coordinate 292,963,555 of NC_134358.1, read as the reverse complement.
CACAGCTGCTGTCCACCACCATGGTGCTGAAAGTGCACCGCGGCGATAGGCTGGGGCAGCAGTGTATATTATATTTGCCTGCCCCTTCTTTGATTGCACATGCCCCCTCCCCCGTGTTAGCTATGTCCCCTATGCTGCTGCAAACAGTAAAATAATAAACTTTTTACTCACCTCCTCCAGCGTGTCTGCCAGGCCTCCCTCCTGCTGCTGTGATAAGGCACAAGAGATTTCACTCTGCCGTGCCGATCACATGACCGGCCGAGAACCAGGAAATGCAGGAGGCCGGAGCTCAACCCCGAGGAGGGGACACAGACAGGACAATGCTGGAGAAGGTAAGGAAAGTTTATTTTCCTAAAAGCAGCAGCATGGGGCGATATATAACACAGGGAGCTGTGTGCCAGCAATAGTGGGCCATGTGCCGCTACATGGGGCCGTGTGCCGCCACATGGGGCCATGTGCCAGCAATAGTGGGCCGTGTGCCGCCACATGGGGCCATGTGCCAGCAATAGTGGGCCGTGTGCAGCCACATGGGGCCGTGTGCCGCCACATGGGGCCGTGTGCCGCCACATGGGGCAGTGTGCCGCCACATGGGGCCGGGTGCCGCCACATGGGGCCATGTGCCAGCAATAGTGGGCTGTGTGCAGCCACATGGGGCCATGTGCCGCCACATGGGGCCATGTGCCAGCAATAGTGGGCTGTGTGCAGCCACATGGGGCCGTGTGCCACCACATGGGGCCATGTGCCGCCACATGGGGCCATGTGCCAGCAATAGTGGGCTGTGTGCAGCCACATGGGGCCGTGTGCAGCCACATGGGGCCGTGTGCCGCCACATGGGGCCGTGTGCCGCCACATGGGGCCGGGTGCCGCCACATGGGGCCATGTGCCAGCAATAGTGGACTGTGTGCAGCCACATGGGGCCGTGTGCCGCCACATGGGGCCATGTGCCAGCAATAGTGGGCTGTGTGCAGCCACATGGGGCCGTGTGCAGCCACATGGGGCCATGTGCCAGCAATAGTGGGCCGTGTGCAGCCACATGAGGCCATGTGCCAGCAATAGTGGGCTGTGTGCAGCCACATGGGGCCGTGTGCAGCCACATGGGGCCATGTGCCAGCAATAGTGGGCCGTGTGCAGCCACATGAGGCCATGTGCCAGCAATAGTGGGCCATGTGCCGCCACATGGGGCCATGTGCCAGCAATAGTGGGCCGTGTGCAGCCACATGGGGCCGTGTGCAGCCACATGGGGCCGTGTGCAGCCACATGGGGCCGTGTGCAGCCACATGGGGCCGTGTGCAGCCACATGGGGCCGTGTGCCGCCACAGTGGGCCGTGTGCCGCCACAGTGGGCCGTGTGCCGCCACAGTGGGCCGTGTGCCGCCACAGTGGGCCGTGTGCCAGCCACAGTGGGCCGTGTGCCAGCCACAGTGGGCTGTGTGCCAGCCATAGAGGATGTGTGCCAGGCATAGGGGACATGTGGCATCACTGGGCCATATCCAGATTCAGAGGGCTAATTTTAGGATGGGGGGGGCTATGAGGGACATATACCCTATATGATTTGTCAGACGGACACTGGCATTATAAGACGGACCCCATTTATTAAAAAATTCTCTATTCCTTCACCAAATTTGGGGGTGCGTCTTATAATCAGGTGCGTCTTATAAAGCGAAAAATACGGTACTTATTTCTGTAACCCAGTTTATGATTAGATTCCATTTCTTCTCATTATTTGTGCATATTTTACATTGAACATTAAATTTAATCTGCCATGATATTGCCTATGCCTCCTCTGGTCCTATATTTCTGTTTTCCTAGAGAATAGGCCTACAAATTACTCTTTTAGTGTTGTAACAATATCTACAGATGCCTCCAGTTTTACCAGATTTCCTGCACAGTCATAGACATGTCTCAAATGAGAGAGTTGCAGCTGGTCCCTTGTTAATACTGTATCACTTTGGAGTTAATGTTTATCTCTGGGGCCAGTAATTACTGCTCTACTGTAATTACTATTATTACTACATAAAGAGGAATTGTCACCTCCCCTGACCTCTTTGTTTTAATACATGAATTCCCAAGGAACAAGTCTGGATCATCTTTTCTTAGAACACTACATTGTAACGTGCCTCTATTATTCTTCCCATAAACTTAAACAAATGGCTGCTAGCAAAGGATATGTGCATATATACTATGACGCTGTCCAATTACTGCTACCAATTTCAGTGACCCCCTACTTTTACAAGTGGTCCGGGTGGTGGATCCTCTGGGCCATGCACCGGACTCCCCCAGTGAGGCAACTCAGAGCTAACCCCTATACAGGGACTGTCCGGTCACCCCACCAGAGGGCCTGGATGCACAGTTGCCGGAGCACAAAGCGGTTAAGAGCAGAGTCCTTTCCAGAAGCTGGAATGAGGAAGTCCCTGGGGACATAGAGTTCATGGTGCCAGGTTAGATGACGGGACCCAGGTACTGGTGCCGGGTAGAGCCGTTAGACGTGAGCAGAGTCCAACCGGTAGAGGAGGCAGAGGTCACCGGGTGAAGCCGAGTTTAGAAGGCGGGTTCAGACTGGAGAAGATGGTGGAGTCTCAGCTGACAGTCCCTGTAGAATCACTCGGACAGATTGTGATCAGGATCCGGTTTAGCTTGGCAGGACAGTTCTGTGGAAGACACAAGATTAGAATGAGACACAGCAAAGAGGGACCTGGACTCCTAGCTACAGAACTCGTAGAACAGGCACCACCGTCATGGCAGGAAGCTCCTTATATACTCTAATCCTGACTTAGGCAATATCCTGTTTCAGGAGCACTGACCCTTTAAGAGAAGGTCAATGACCGCGTGCGTGCCCTAATGCACATGCGCGATGCCCGAGTGCCAGCGGCCAGAGCAGGGAGCGGTGCCGAGGATGTAGGGGAGCCAGACAGGGTGTCCTGGGTCGCAGAGGAGCGCCTGGAACGGGAGACCGGAAGCCTGGAGGGTGCCGAGGAGGATGTGTGGCTGAGGGCAGGGGACCCGGGGCCTGGAGCGGTGAGTGGGGAACGGCGTCGGGGACAGGAGAGCGTGACAGATTGTTAAACACAAAGTAATGTGAAATCTTTTGTCAGAATTTCCATATATCACAAATATTTTCAGAAACAGACATACCAAAGGTGTCCTTAATAGTTTATTTACCCTTTTTTACTTATAGCTTATCTTTCATGTTAAAGGCGTAGTTCACCTCTATTATTTTTTTAAACAAAAAAACAGGTTAGCTTGACATAAAATAATGAAGAATACTAAATAATCACATGAGTCATAGTCACTCTCTCTTAAATGCTGCCCATCCAGTCTTCTTATTTTCTCTCCTGGTAAGACCAGGCATGTGGCTGCTGCAGCCAATCACTAGCTGCTTATGGGGCTAGTAACATATCCATTCACAGTACATAAAGAAGAATGGAAACTGACAGAGGAACCAAACAGTGGTATGAAAGTAGTGCAGGCAATCAGTAGGTGAGTAGATTTTTTTTTAACCCACACTGAGCCTTTTAAACTAAGATAGACCAAGACAACACCTCTCAATATCTCAATACAAGAGCATCTCAAGAAATTAGAATATCATCAAAAAGTTCATTTATTTCAAAAATTCAATACAATAAGGGAAACACATATATGGAGTCATTACAAACAGAGTGATCTATTTCAGATGTTTGTTTCTGTTAATGTTGATGATTATGGCTTACAGCTAAGGAAAACCCAAAAGTCATTATCTCAGAAAATGAGAATATTATATAAGACCAACTGAAAAAATGATTTTTAATTTCAGAAAGGTTGGCACCTACTGAAAAGTCTGTACAGTGAATGCACTCAATACTTGGTTGGGGCTCCTTTTTTATGAATTACTGCATCAATGCGGAGTGGCATGGAGGTGGTCAGCCTGTGGCACTGCTGAGGTGTTATGGAAGCCCAGGTTGCTTTGATAGCAGCTTTCAGCTCGTCTGTATTGCTGAGTCTGGTGTCTTTCATCTTCCTCTTGACAATATCCCATAGATTCTCTACGGAGGTTTAGGTCAGGCGAATTTTCTGGCCAATAAAGCACAGTGATATTGTGTTTATTAAACAAGGTATTGGTACTATTGGCAGTGTGGATAGGTGCCAAATCCTGCTGAAAAATTAAATTTCCATCTCCAAAAAGCTTGTCAGCAGAGGGAAGTATGAAGTGCTCTAACTTTTCCTGGCAGACAGCTGAGCTGACTTTGATCTTGATAAAACACAGTGGACCTACACCAGCAGATGACATGGCTCTCCAAACTGATTGTGGAAACGTCACACTAGACCTCAAGCAACTTGGATTGTTGGCCTCTCCACTCTTCCTCTAGACTCTGAAATGCAAAAGTTACTTTCATCTGAAAACACCTTGGACCACTGAGTAACAGTCCAGTTCCATTTCTCCTTGGCCCATGTATAATACTTCTGGCATAGTCTATTGGTCATGAAACAAGTAATGTGACTGTTGTAGGCCATGTCCTGGATATGTCTGTGTGTGGTGGCTCTTGAAGCACTGACTCCAGCAGCAGTCCACTCCTTGTGACTCTCCCCCAAATTTTTGAATGTCCTTTTCTTAACAATCCTATCAAGGCTGCGGTTATCCCGGTTGCTTGTGCACCTTTTTCTACCACACTTTTTCCTTCCACTCAACTTTACCTTCTAATTTATTAAGATGCACTTGTAAGTGCAAAAAGAATCCAGTTTACCTTCAGAAACCTGAATATTAATGGAAGACCAGTCTGGGTGAAATTGAATGAAAATTCTGAAGTGCAAAACCTGAGAACAATTTCAACACATTTTGCTTCAGGCAGCGCTACTATTCACATTGTTTGTATAGAAGACAAAGTAAAACTCACTGTTTTAACATGAGACTAAACAAGATTACAATACCACAATGCATGTTGTTGTTTTTGTTGTAAAATTCTCTGCTATTGTGTAGATGTGTCACACACTTACTTTCTCATATTGTTACTATATGAAAAATTAAAGTTGAATTCAACATGCCAGGGCAAAGAGCCAGAATTGGCGCAGGCTGCTATTGTTAAGGTGGGAAGAGTGAAATAGCCAACCCCAATAACACCAACCCCCTGCTGTCTGCTTTACCTTGGCTGGTTATCAAAAACTCAGGTGAGGCAATGCTTTTTTAAAATCATTGACTTTAATACTTTCCAGCAGCAACCTGGGAGTCAGAGATGTATCCAGGCTTCTTCCACATTCATTTTTCTGGCCTCCCCAGCCCTCTATCAGAGACTGCCTGAAAAATACTTGCGTTCCTCATTGTGTTCCATTATACTTCTCCCTCAAATCAAATGGGTCAGAGCATCGGGCCTGCTAGATTCAAGTAACAAGCACTTGTGCTCGCTCATCACTAGTGATACACCAACACTAAGTAGCAAGTATTTGTACAGTGTAAAGGTAATAATACAGGGTTTTCTAAAGATTTTAAAAATCTAAATCTGAAAATTGTGATGTGCATTTGTATTTAGCCCCCCTGAGTCTATAATTTGCAGGACCACCTTCCACTGCTATTACTGCAATTAATGTCTCTACCAGCTTTGCCAATCTAGAGGCTGACATTTTTGCCCAGTCTTCCTTTGCAAAATAGCTCTAGCTTAGTAAGCGTGGATGGAGAGCGTCTGTGAACAGCAATTTTCCATACTTGCCAAAGATTCTCATTGAAATTTAGGTCTGGACTGTGACTGGGCCATTCAAACAAACTGTGATTGGCAGCATATCTCAGATGTCATGCACCCATTCAAGTCAATGGATGCGTGCACTCGGATGACATTGAGCACAGTCCAGTATATGAGACAGGCAAGACAGGCAATTAGGAAGATGGAGAAATTAAGTTCTCTATCTTCCCTGCACCTGTGATCAGATTCTTGCATCCAAGAAAATCAGATCACAGTAAAATGACACTCAGCTCACACTCGCAGCAGAATGTGAGCTGAATGTGATTAACATATAGCATCCTATTCTCTTGCGTGAGAGAATCATCAGATGCTATATGCCAGTGTGACTCCAACTTTAGGATGCATTCTGATGACCATAAATCAGACCAAGATTGGCCCACAATGCATGTACTGGGCACGGCTCTCCCCACTCACATATTTCTATGCAGCAGTTACACTCGGATCAGGTCTAAGGGGAAAACTTTACTCCTTGTGGAGACTGACAAACCAATCTGGCTGCCAGTAAGGAGATTTATAGCTGTAGTGCGCCTCTGGGAAATATGCAAATTGCCTTTTTAGGGAGGAAGGAGACAAACTCTAGTGCAACTAGCAAGTAGCAATAGTAAAAGTCAAAAGTGACAATGTAACTTGCCATGTCATAAGACTTAGGGGTACTTTGCACGTTGCAACATCGCTACTGCGATATCGTCGGGTCAAATCGAAAGTGACGCACATCCGGTGCCGGTAACGACGTCGCAACGTGTAAAGCCTAGGAGAGAAGATGAACGAGCGTGAAACAGTCAAAAATTGGTGATCTGTGTCACGTCGTTCCATTTTCATAATGTCGGTGCGTCCGCAGGTACGATGTTGTTTGTCGTTCCTGCAGCTCCACACATCGCAGGACCGACAAACATCTCCTTACCTGCGCCCGCCGTCCACCGGCAATGTGGAAGGGAGAAGGTAGCTATCATCGGCTAGCGATGTCGCAGCGTGCAAAGTACCCCTTAGGATTTATGCCAGATCAGAGCCTTAATTTGCAGACACGGTGTTTCGGGTAATTGCCCCTCGTCAGTGCAAAGTATGAGATCTTATCTGGTTGTATGAGAAGATATAGTGGGGTCTAAGGGGAAAAAGTTTCTCTTTGTGGAGACTGACAAACCAATCTATTAAAGTTTTCCCCTAAAGGCCACTTTACACACAGAGATAAATCTTTGGCAGATCTGTGGTTGCAGTGAAATCATGGACATATTGTTCCATTTGTACACAGCCAAAAACCTGGCACTCATTGTCCACAATTTCACTGTAACCACAGATCTGCCGCAGATTTATCTCTGTGTGTAAAGTGGCCTTTAGACCCATCTTAGCTTCTCATACAGCCAGATCATATCTCATACTTTGCACTGACGAGGGGCAATCACCCCAAAACACCGTATCTGCAAATAGAGGTTCTGATCTGGCATGAATCCTAAGTCATATGACAAGGCTCATTAAAGGGCCACTTTTACTTTTAGGATTGATACTTCCAATAGGTGGCACTAGAGTTCATCTCCTTCCACTCGGACCAGGAAACCCATGACCAGACTGAGCATTGCGGTCCGATATTGAACATTAGCTTTAAATAAATGTAAGTGAAAATTTCCTTTAAGATTTTTATTTATTGTAATTACACATTTGTGGATAAAGTTTAATTTACTGCCTGGCTTAGCATTCTGCAGGCTGAAGAACAACAGCTCATTAAATATCAAAGAGAGACTTGCAGAGTTCTATTAAAAGCCAAAAAATATTGTGTGAATTCATTACAGTGGTGTTTTGCCTGAGGAATGCCCAAATTGGGCACTGTACTCCTCCTCAGAGCTGTCGCTGCCTTCACCTGTCAGTGGATATGGACATCACTACCCTTATTTTCTTTGTTGTCGACATTCTCAAGGTGAATGCTGTAATTACACCAATCGTCTTCTCATATCAATCGTATAACATCTACATTTTTTTAACATTGGTTGCAGCTGTAATTAATGTTATATATTGTATTTAATTTAATGATGAATAATTCCAAACCTTTCATACATGTAATCTTGTAAACTGCTTACTTTCATAAACAGGGTCACTCTTGTCCTTTGGCTGCATGTTTCATTGCAGCTGTACCCCATTTAATTAATAGAGCTGTAATTCCTGACACAGCTCATAGAGAAGAGTGATGGTGTTTCTGGAATAAAACAGAAATGTTTTTCCAATCTAGTATAAATTCTTAATTTGTATATTACATATAACGTGTCAGACTGGGATGCCTAGGGACTACAAGTTGAATTCACTTTAGGGGGCCACACTAAATCTATATGCAAATAACTGATAGGCATTATCTCCATTACGCAGAATATTGATTGTAAACTACAAAAAGCTTCTGCACATTTACTTTGCCTAAACCATAACTGTGATGTACAATTATAATAGTTTGCATTTAAGAAGTTCTTCAGTAAAAGCAAGTTATCACCTATCCACAATAAAGGTAATAACTTATTGTTGAGTGGGGGTCCAACTACTGGAAGACCAGGGCACTTTTATGTGCATTTCAAAATAGAATTGCAAGTATGATATCTCAAGGGTGCTGCATTTGTGGCGCCCCGAGGCTTCAGTCGCCACAGGGTATTGCATCTGACTTAAGGTGTAATGCTCATCCCGGGTAAGGAAGAGGTTAACCACTGCTTTTCACTTACACAACACACACAGAGCTTAGCAGCAACAGGTTTTTCCCAGCCACCAGTGAGTCATCAGGAAGGTGCACAGGGAAAGTGAGAGAACACACACACATTCACATCAGAATAGTCTGAGACTCAGATGAACATGGTCGCTATAGAGAGTGCTTCAGAGTTTCTATAGTTAGGACCGGGCAGACTGGAAGGAGCAGGAGACGATAGTGGATTTGCTGGCTGACAGGTAGCTCCTGTGGAACGAAGGAGAAACACGGTTGCCGAGGGGAAAGCTTCATTGCTCCCTTGGAACCAGTGCTAATCAGGGTGCAGAGCCCTAGAGTGGAACAGACTTCATGTTGGATCACCAGAATCTGCTGGACAGGGGGATTGCATGTCCCTCTGGTCACCACAGTTCCCGGAGCACAGTGCTGCATAGAGTCCGGAGTCGTGATCTAAGTCAGGCCCCACCACGGACCCGTGGCACCTGCAGATGGGACAGGAACTTTAACACTACACCAGGGTCGCCAAGCACTTCAGGTCACGGGGATCCACACTAAAAAGCGCAAGCAGGAAGGTCCCACAGACTACCACATCAGTTCTGACCTTTGACTTACCCGCGATTGGCTGGAGAGTAATCGCAGCGGGGACCAGTGCCTCAGAGCAATCTACAAACTGTGAGTAAAAGACCTGGAACCGCAATTACCGTGTAACTCCTTTTTTGCCGTCGCCCCGTGCTTTGGCGCCAACGGCCACCGTCTCCCTCATCACCTCCCCGGGGCCCGCTCCACCCGTGGGGAGCACAAACACATTAGCTGCTACTACCATCCATCCTGGAGGATAGCGACAGCAGCGGCAGCTACACCCTGGCCACATACCGCAGATGGCATCACAAAATAAAAACTTCCATTCCATCATTCCCCCTTTTTATTGTACACCTTGGAGCCACGAAACCAGGCAGGGCCACCCATGACATGCCCAGACCCAACATCACCAGGCCTGGCAATGAGTAACAGTTAACTCCTTGCCCCATGGGTCATACACATTCATTCTCTTTGGGCTCCAGAAAAACCAAGTGTAGTGATGGGTAGCCTTTTAAGGAATGAATAGATCAATAGTTGAATCAACTATATACGGTTCCACTCTAATGGGGATAAAAGTGTGTTCTGCGGATTGGTGCGGGTTACAGCAGTAGGAACCACACCAATTAATAAGTTATCTCTTATCCTGTGGATAGGTGATACCTAATTTTCACTGGAGAAACCCTTTAAGTACGTCTTTGGCACTGTGTACTAGTATGTCACAAGACAAGAAGGAGTTAAACTTTTAAGTATTTAATTTGTAATGCAAATAAAGAATATTTTCTTAATTGATAGAAGAGAGAACAAGCTATCTCTGTAACTACAAATGCATATCCAGTGGCACGCACTAATATAAGGATACTATGGTATTGCTTTACTGCTGTATGAATAATAGAAAAAATGGAATAAACACGTAACTAATGTGAATGTGAGTCAAAGGACATACACATTGCATTACTGCTTTAGAAATATTTGTAAAAAGAGATTCTTAGCTTATGTATTGGCCAATCCATCTTACGGCAGTAGTGCAATGCCAATGTATCTTTATATTATTGAATGCCACTGGATATGCTTTTGCAGTTATGTTGTTTTTATCAGTTGGCACCTGTTCACACTTATTGAAGATGCTGGTCAGTTTTCTAGTATAGTTGTAGTACATTTGTTCTGACCAAGCACTGTGCCTCTAGCCATGGTGTGTCCACCATCTTATTTAGCCAGGGATCTATCTGTCCAGACATACAAAGTTTTATTCGCACATTTAGGAATTTATAGTTACCGTAGGTTCCTGATATAATGAGATCACCTTGTCAGGGTTATTGGGCTCACATGGATTGGCCAATACTTAAGCTAGGAGTCGCTCTCTTCAAATATTTCTGAAGCAGTAATGCAATTCCTATGTGTTGTGAATACGTTTTCCAGTTTGGAGCTCCCTCTTGAGGTTAGTGCTGGCGGTGCAGTTGATTTGTGGAGTGAAATCCACACACCTGTAGAGGACTGGCAATCAGGGTCAGACTGGGACTGAGCAGTCTTCTCTTGTTACTTGCCGGTGCTCAATGGTTTCATGTGTATTAAGGACAGCCCGGCTCACAGCCAGAACTCCTCTCAGATAAGTGGATTCTTTGTACCTCTGCTGTTTGTTTTCCACTTTCTTGTTATTTTTTTCTGCTTAATACTAATGCTTGATTCCTATTTTGTCTGTGTACAGTTATTGTTGGAATTGGATCATTCCCTGCTGGGAGTGTCTGTATACTTAGCTCCATGATTCTGCAGGGTATTGTATTTGTCATGCTTGGTATTAATTCAGTCTCTCATCTGTACTAGTGTTTTTGGATCCCAGTAACATTTGAGTGCTGATTCAGTGGGGGAGAGGTTGTGTGACCTCAGGATTTTTCCATATCAGAAGTTCTTGTATATATTAGGATTTTTACGGTTGCAGACAATGCTCTTTCCTATCCTTTTCTATTAAGATAGTTTGGGCCTCACTTTTGCTGAATCTGTCTTTTCTGGCTTTGTATTGTGTTTTTCTATATCACCGTAGCATTTACATGTGGGGGCTATTTATCTATCTTTGGGGACTGCTCAGAGGCAGATTAGCTTTCTTAAATTTCTATCTGTGAGAATATTTAGTTCTCCGGCTGTGTCGAGACGACTAGGTCATTGTAGGCTCGTCCCACGGCTACTTATAGTTGTGTGTCAGGATTAGGTCTGCAATCCGTTAAAATTCCAGCCACTCTGATACTATTTGGGATTCTGCATTTTTTCATCCTCCTTGGTCCCTGAATCATAACACTATGTCCTTTGACTCATATTCACATTAGCTATGTAGTTATTCTCTTTTTTCTAGTATTCTTACAGCAGTAATGCAATGACAAAGTATTCTTATATTATTGAGCGCCACTGGATATGCTTTTGTACTTATATTGTTTTTTTTTGGTTGGTGCCTATTCACACTTATTGATGTTGCTGGTCAGTTTTCTGATAAAGTTATCTCTGTACACATTACATTCTACTAAACTAACACTAATATACAGTGGAACCTTGGTTAACGAGAACAATCCGTTCTGGGAGTGTGCTTGTTAACCAAGTTACTCGTTCAGCAAAGCAAGATTTTCCATAGGAAATCATTTCAATGCAGACAATTCGTTTCACAACTTGTTAAATGTCCCATCCTGGTCCCCTATTGTGTCATTCAACACATGCACAAACACACACAAACACGCACAAACTTGTACAAACTCGCACAAACACACACAAACACACACAAGCACGCACGCACACGCACATATTATATGCTCACTTTACCTTACATTCCCTCGCCGGCCTCCTGGGACCTGTTGTTCTCCGGTACGGGCTGTGTATCGGGTTACCATAACGACGAGGGCGGAACTTCCGCTGCCAGAGAGCTGACGTCAAAGGCAGAGCCGCTTGCCTCTCATTGGCCAGCGCACTGCCTTTGAGTAGCGGTGACAGAGGAAGTTCCTGCTTCATCGCTATGGTTGCCGATGCACAGCCTGGAGTGGAGCGGCGAACTACAGGACCCAGGAGGTCAGCGTTGAAATGGAAGGTACACATGTTATATGCTCACCTTACCTTCCGTTCCACCGCTGGCCTCATGGTACTTGTAGTTCCCGGGTACATCGCGACGTCCTCGCGGCGAACTACAAGAACCAGGAGGCCAGCAATGGAACTGAAGGTACACATATTATGCTCACCTTACCTTCCGTTCCACCGCCAGCCTCCTGGGTCTTGTAGTTCGCCGCGAGCACGTCGCGATGTACCCGGGAACTACAAGAACCATGAGGCCGGCGGTGGAACGGATGGTAAGGTGAGCATAATACTGTATGTGTTTGTGTGTATGTGTGTATGCGTGTTTGTTTGTGTGTGTGTTTGTGTGTGCTTGTGTGTGTTTGTGTGGACTGCAAGTGCGGGTCAGAGCGCGGTGGATGTACGGAACCGGAAGTGTGCGGGGTGAGTATTTTGCTCGTACAGCAAAGCTTTCTCGTAAGTCGAGTTAAAAATTTACAGAAAGCTTTGCTTGTTAAGCGAAAATTCTCGTTAAGTGGGTTACTTGTTAAGTGAGGTTCCACTGTATTACTAATACCACATGAAATGGACAAATACAGCTACACTATAACCACATCACATATTACCAACCCGTAGTGGCAGAATATTACCACATAGAAGAAAGATATACTGCCACACCATGACGAGACCACATATTACCAACACATAGTGAAAGAATAACACTACCATACTAGTCATTCACAAAAAACATACACTAACACTAAGATTACTCTGTATATAATGTACAGATAAAACAATGATCAACAGTGATATTATATACAGGAGCTCTGTATATACTGTACAGGTAATACAGTGATCACAATTAATATTATATACAGTAGCTCTGTACATAGTATATATTGTAAGTGTATAGGTAATTCTGTGATTTAATGGCAACGTCTCCAATTCAAGTCATTCATCGTCACTTTTCCTCTGTATCTCACATGTCCAGCTCCAGGGCCGGGGAGTACTCATTACCGGGCCGGACTAGTTCAGTGATGTCATGGCGGCATTACCCGGTTCCGTGCCCCCAGCAGTGTCTTTCAATAATAAAGAGATGATGATTATGATGATGGGAGTTGTAGTTAAAAGTAAGATTTTGTGATGCCACCTGTGGTACTGCGGCTATGTGGGCCGCCAATGCGCTGTGTATTCCCCAGGGCAGATGATGATGGCGCAGCTGAGGTGATATTGCTCCCCACAGGTGTAGTAGGATCCTGGGACAAATGTTGGTAAGTCTATTTTTGGGCAACTCGTGGGCTTCAGGGTGCAGGGCCAGAAATGTGGACAATGACGGACAAGGACTGCAGTTTCGTTACCTTTCCCTTTACTTGCTAACTGGTGAGGAGATTCTGGGAGACTGGTATACGTGGTGATAATGGTGGTCCGAATAGCCTGGAAGCAGTCAGGGAAGCCTCCCTGGCCAGGTGAGTGTGAGGCCTACCTGCTACGCTCTTTCCTGGTTTTCAGGGACCCCACTGCATTAGTTAGGCTGACGCTCTCTCCTCTGTCACTTGTGGTACTTCTCTCACCCTTATGGCAGGCTGCATGGGCCATCGTAGGTACCGCTTTGCTGACAGAAGCTCCCTAGTCTGCAGCTTTGCCTTCAGGTGGTCGGTGTGGGCCAGGAGACTTGTAATCCTCCTGCCCTCCGGATTTAGCTACCGAGCCTCGCGTACCCTAGCAGCCATGGACTCTGGTGTCCGGTTTCTAACGTGCCCTTCTGGGGTGAGCCTGCTTGGTTGCACTCCCCAGAGTCTTCCTCCTTTTTGCCTCTTTGTCAGACTCCGTTCCCCTACATTGGTAAGGATGGTTGACCTCTGGGAGATTAACATCCAACACCGCGGAGACACCATCACGTGTTTCTCAACGCAGTGACACTAGAACAAGGCCCCCTGGGAAAATATGCAAAAAAAGAATGCCGCGGAGACACCATCACATGTTTCTCAATGCTGGCAGGAAACTAGCCAGGTCTTTCACCGGGAAGGAACAACCACGGGAAGGGCAGTCTCCAGTCAAGGAAACCGCCTATACTGAAACATGGTATCCATCCACAGACAGCTGTTTCCGTTCCCCTAGGCCGAGCTTCTCTCAGCTCCCCAATCTTAGGAAAAAAAGGTCTGCTCTCCTCAAACTCCTGGCTCCAACTTCTCTCTCTCCAATGGTCAACTCCCAACTGTCACTCCTCTAACTGCTCCCCCAGGTCAGAGCTTCTGGGAAGCTCCCCAGAACACCAGGTTTAGAGCTCCCTCTGCTGGCCTGGAGTAGGAATGGTGTTGAATGTAGGTACTTACTGACCAGGGGACCCCTCGCTTTCTTCCAGGTTTAGTATTAACCCCTCTTTGGAGGCAACACTACGGTGACAACCAGGCCACTGGGGTGCCACATATCCAGTGCAGGTTATGATTTTTTCCAGTCATGACTCCTCTCTGCAGAAATAAGCATGCAGACACCTATAGATGATTGCTTCTATAACACCAGTTCCTAGTTTTCCCATAAATTCTACACAGCGACACATACAGGAAAAAAAGGATCATAGTGCCACCCTGCTGCTCTGAACAACAATAAAGCCTCCCTTATATTCCATCCACAGTAACAGTATCACCACACATAAAATATATTACAGTCGTTAAGTCTCTATTTGTGACCCTCTGACGGTAGTAATGCCCCACCAACCTGAAGTCCTCATACTGTAATAATGCATATAACCCCCTTTTGTGGGTCCGCGTAGCAATAAAATTAATTTTGTGCTCAGTTTAACTAGTGACATCCATCTTTATGACTCCTTAGAGGCAACCATTGTGGCCACATGCATTAATAAAGTACATCTTTGTAGCCCCATATAGTATACTGTCCCCCATTCTGGCCTCCATATAATATATGGTTCCAGTACAGTATAATTCTGTCCTCCTTGTAGATTGTACTGTATTGGCCCTCATATTGCTTAATATCTCCCCTTGTGGTCCTCATATTGTGCAATATCTTCTATTCTTTTCCCCATACTGTACAATGCTCACATTTTGCCGCTTTACAATATAAAGACCTCATTCTAGCTACTGTATAATGTCCCCCATTTTTACCCTTCTTCTGGTCTTCATAATATATATTGTCTCTCATGCATGCTCGCATACAGTACAATGTCCCCCATTCTTGCCCACATACAGTACAGTGTCCCCTATTCTGTTCTCCATACAGTATAATGTCCCCATTCTGTCACCCCATACATACTGTATAATATTCCCCATTCTGGTCCTCATCCAGTATAATGTCCCACTCTCCGGTCCCCATATAGTATAATGTTTCCTTTTCTGATACCCAAACAATACAGTGTCCCCCATTTGGGTCCCAAAAATATTATAGAATGTCCCCCATTCTAGCTCAAATATTGACTAATGTCCCCCATTCTGGTCATCACACACCATAATGTCCCCATTCTGGCATCCATACTGTATAAGATCAAGCATTCTGGTTCTCATGCTGCAAAATGTCTCTTGCTCTGGCCCCCAAACAATTTGTCTTCTTTTTAGGTTCTCATGCTGTGTAATATCCCCCATTCTTGTCCTAAAGTAGTATGTTCTCTAAATTTTTGCCCACATACTGTATAATGTCCCTATTCTGACCCCCATGCTGTATAATGTCCTTATTCTGGCCACCAAAGTATATAATATTCCCATTCTGGCCCTCATACTGAAGACTGTGTAATATTCCCCATTGTGGCCCCTATACAGAATAATTCCCATTCTGGCCTCCCTATCGTATTATGTCCTTAATTCTAGCTCCCGAACAGTATAATGTCCCCCATTCTGGCCCATATACTGTATAATGTCCCAAATCTAGCCCCCAAACTCTATAATGTCCCTCATTCTGGCTTTTTACTCTTTAATGCTTCCCAAGTGTCGCCACCATAAAGTAAAATGTTCCCCATTTTGCCCTCCATATAGTATAGTGTCTCTAATTCTGGCTTCCACACTGTATTATGCCTTTAATTCTGGCACCGGAACAGTATAATATCACTCATTCTGGCCCCTATTCAGTATAAAGTCCCCCATTCTGGCCTCTATACTCTATAGTCTTTAATGTTCCCCATTCTGGCCCCCATACAGTATAATGTTCCCCATTCTGGCCTCCATACAGTATAATATCTCTCATTGTCACTTCCATACTGTATTATGTGCTTAATTCTGTCCCTCCAACAGTATAATGTCCACCATTCTGGCCTCTATACTCTTTAAGGACCCACATTCTGGCTTCCGTACACTATAATGTTCCCCATTCAGGCTTCCATTCTGTATAATGTCCCCAATTCTGCCCCCATAAAGTATAATATTCACTCTGGTCCTCATGTATAATGTTCCCTATTCTGGCCTACAAATTGTATAATGTCCCCCATTTTGTCCCCCATACAGTATTATTTTAGTCCCCATATAGCTTAATGTCCCCCCATTCTGGCTCCTATATTGAATAAAGTCCCAATTATGGCCACATACTGTATAATGTCCCATCATCTGCTAACCATACGGTGCCATTTCTCTCATTCTGATACCCATACTTTTTATAAGGTCCACATTTTGGTCCTCATACTGTCTCCATTAAGACACAAATATCATATATTGTCTATATTCTGACTCCATATTGTATAATATCCACATTTGGGCATCCATACTGTATAATGTCCCCCATTCTGGTCCCCATTCTCTTTAATGTCTTCATTCTGGCTCCCATATTTCTAGAATGCATAACTTTTTTGCTATTTTCTGCAAAATTACTTTAGTTAGAATTTTGAAACTCTAGGTATTCCTCAAGTATGTCGTTGTTGGTAATATCCAGTAGTTCATATAATTTTATGTGATAGGCATTTTGATATAACAATGCTTTTTTGGGGAAACCCCATATTTACAGAACCTGGGCCTTTTATGCCCGTACTATGTTTATCATGTACTCATCAGTGTTTGTTGCTGTGCTATTTTAGTCAGGGTTGAGGAGGGGGGTGGATCACGCCTGTGTCTTGAAAGACCTGTGATGATGTAATGGCCATGTGATCTTGGGAGGGAGACTGACTCCTCCTTCCCAACGTCATAAAGCCATGACATCATCGCAGGTCCTTCTGAACACAATAATGAGCATCAGGATGACAGTATACACTGTGAGCTAATTGCTGAAGGACCTGTAATCAGGGTCGGACTGGGGTGTCTGGAGCCCACAGGTGGAATTGACTGCAGGGGCCCAGCCTACAGTTATAACGAAATACCATTATCCCCAACCCCGTTATAGTGGAGCGTTGACTGTAAAACACAGGTGGCTCCTGCACATCTACTGTGTACATGTGGAACCCCAGGGTTCAGTTGCCACAGATATACCTGTACCTGGGGCAGGGAAAGATCTCCACATCAGGTAATCCCACATGCAACATTTCCACTCCAAGCCTGGAGGGGGAGCTCTACAAGTCAAGTTCAGGTGAGGTCCCCTTTGAAATCAAGGTTTGGAGGCGGAGTTAAAAAGAGACAGTTGACAGTTGGAGAAAAGGAGACTGTGCGAGCAGAGAGTGAGGGAAGACATCAAAATGGAGAGGGCTGTGTTTAGCCCATACGAGTAACTGTGTGACCACCTGAGGGATCAGGAGTGAGGCAAAAGAGGAGTGACCGGGGAGGTGGAGCCAGATCGGTTCATCCTCAAGGAACAGCGCTGATTACCGGACACCGGCGACCGAGTTTGTGAGGGATCTAATCTACCCAGCAATAAAGCCCGGAGGCCAGGGAGACTCCAGATCTCCTGGCCGCAGCAGCACCTGAAGGCAAAGCCGCTACACAGCGCTTAGGGACCGCAGTGAGTACAGCAGTGCCCCTTAGAGAAGCTCCCACCGCCTGCCATACAGGTGAAGAGAGGAAGAGAGGGTCAAGGTATAGCTACAGGCAGTCTAGTACGGAGAGACATAGCGCAGCAGGGAGGCCTCACAACTAACCTGGTGCAGAGATCCTGAACTGTTCCCAGATTACCCAAAAACTGTCACATCAGAAACTGAACCCATTTTTAATAACACCTGCAAGTAAAACCAGGTCAGAGTTAATGAATTGGTGTGACGCACTTTATTTCTTCATCTGAGGAGCCATAGGCTGCTGCTGCACTAAAGTGACAGTTGAAAAGGCTATGAAGAAAAACAGCAATATCTGTGTACTACTAAACTGCCCTGGGGATCCCGCTTCACCTACGGGAAGCGTAAACAACTGGCTGCCTAACCATCACCCCAGAAGTCTGACCTGCAGCCCCAGTAACCACACTGAAACCGTAGGTGGCGTCACAAAATACTTTTATTTATTTATTTATTTTATTTTTTTTTTCTTTATTATTTTTTTTTTTTTTTTTGCAACTAAGTAAATCCGTAACCGTCAAGCGTATTGCGCCTGCAGGACTTTTTGCATGAACTTTTGCATCTTCTTGACCTTTTATTGACATATGGACCAATGGACCACAGGACTGGTAGTGGTCAAAAACTTTCTTATATACAGTTAGGTCCAGAAATATTTGGACAGTGACACAATTTGTGCGAGTTGGGCTCTGCATGCCACCACATTGGATTTGAAATGAAACCTCTACAACAGAATTCAAGTGCAGATTGTAACGTTTAATTTGAAGGTTTGAACAAAAATATCTGATAGAAATTGTAGGAATTGTACACATTTCTTTACAAACACTCCACATTTTAGGAGGTCAAAAGTAATTGGACAAATAAACCAAACCCAAACAAAATATTTTTATTTTCAATATTTTGTTGCGAATCCTTTGGAGGCAATCACTGCCTTAAGTCTGGAACCCATGGACATCACCAAACGCTGGGTTTCCTCCTTCTTAATGCTTTGCCAGGCCTTTACAGCCGCAGCCTTCAGGTCTTGCTTGTTTGTGGGTCTTTCCGTCTTAAGTCTGAATTTGAGCAAGTGAAATGCATGCTCAATTGGGTTAAGATCTGGTGATTGACTTGGCCATTGCAGAATGTTCCACTTTTTTGCACTCATGAACTCCTGGGTAGCTTTGGCTGTATGCTTGAGGTCATTGTCCATCTGTACTATGAAGCACCGTCCGATCAATTTTGCGGCATTTGGCTGAATCTGGGCTGAAAGTATATCCCGGTACACTTCAGAATTCATCCGGCTACTCTTGTTTGCTGTTATGTCATCAATAAACACAAGTGACCCAGTGCCATTGAAAGCCATGCATGCCCATGCCATCACGTTGCCTCCACCATGTTTTACAGAGGATGTGGTGTGCCTTGGATCATGTGCCGTTCCCTTCCTTCTCCAAACTTTTTTCTTCCCATCATTCTGGTACAGGTTGATCTTTGTCTCATCTGTCCATAGAATACTTTTCCAGAACTGAGCTGGCTTCATGAGGTGTTTTTCAGCAAATTTAACTCTGACCTGTCTATTTTTGGAATTGATGAATGGTTTGCATCTAGATGTGAACCCTTTGTATTTACTTTCAAGGAGTCTTCTCTTTACAGTTGACTTAGAGACAGATACACCTACTTCTCTGAGAGTGTTCTGGACTTCAGTTGATGTTGTGAATGGGTTCTTCTTCACCAAAGAAAGTATGCGGTGATCATCCACCACTGTTGTCATCCATGGACGCCCAGGCCTTTTTGAGTTCCCAAGCTCACCAGTCAATTCCTTTTTTCTCAGAATGTACCCGACTGTTGATTTTGCTACTCCAAGCATGTCTGCTATCTCTCTGATGGATTTTTTCTTTTTTTTCAGCCTCAGGATGCTCTGCTTCACCTCAATTGAGAGTTCCTTAGACCGCATGTTGTCTGGTCACAGCAACAGCTTCCAAATGCAAAACCACACACCTGTAATCAACCCCAGACCTTTTAACTACTTCATTGATTACAGTTTAACGAGGGAGACGCCTTCAGAGTTAATTGCAGCCCTTAGAGTCCCTTGTCCAATTACTTTTGGTCCCTTGAAAAAGAGGAGGCTATGCATTACAGAGCTATGATTCCTAAACCCTTTCTCCGATTTGGATGTGAAAACTCTCATATTGCAGCTGGGAGTGTGCACTTTCAGCCCATATTATATATATAATTGTATTTCTGAACATGTTTTTGTAAACAGCTAAAATAACAAAACTTGTGTCACTGTCCAAATATTTCTGGACCTAACTGTATACCATACTGACAGTTTGCAGCAGAAGGACTGCATTTCTCCATTTTATTGTTTTTTGTAATTTTTATTTTTTAAGACTCTGTTCTATTCTTTATTGTTGCTAATGATTTATAAGTTGTTTTCAGTGTAGAACCTCTACACTGTGTGCAGAATTATTAGGCAAGTTAACTTTTAGAGGATTTTTTTTATTATTGATCAACAACTATGTTCTTAATCAACCCAAAAGACTCATAAATATCAAAGCTTAATATTTTTGGAAGTTCGAGTGGGGTTTTTTAGATTTGGCTATCTTAGGAGTAGAGTTGAGCGATGTTCGATTCGAACGGTTCGCCAATTTCAAATTCGAGTGATTTTGGGGGGTGTTCGAGTTGTTCGACGAACTGGAACGATTTGCTTCAAGTTCGGCAGTTCGAGTCAGCGTTCGATAAGGGCTCGATCACCAAAAAGCGTAGCTAGTTACTAGCTGGCTTTTCACTATAATACTGTGAGTCACTGTGAATCATGATATTATCAAAATTCAGCGTATAGTGTGCGGGGGGGACGGGGTTTAGATCAGTGCTGCTGCAGAGTGCTAGAGTGCTGAAAGAATGGCGATCGCCTTTTTTTTTTTTCTTTTTTCCTAACCGTGCGTACAGTGGGGCGGGCCAGGCTGTCAGCCAATCACAGACACAGACACAGCAAAGTGGATTTTTGCCAGACAAGCAAGAGCATGTGTCATAGGCTGTGCATGTCACATGTCTTTGCTCTATAAGACCCGACCATTTTCACCGTCGCCTCCACTATCTCTCTGCTGCAGGTGGGTGACAGTCACTGCTCCCACTCCCGCTGCTGCTGTGTGCGCTATAGGCATACAGTGCAATCTCCACATCGCTTTAGGGATTAGGGACTACTTGTAATTTCAGCCCTTTTCAGGGATACATTACAGCCGTTCATAGCCATTTTTGCTAGGCAGGTCTGTGCCAGCGCTGTGCAGGGGTTTATATCACAGCATCTGGCTAAATCAGCTCAGGCAATTCCTTGGGGCGTTGTTTCATTGGCAGGGATAGAAAGTGAAGCTTCCTTTACTGTCAAGCAAGGTACACCAACTGTGCATTCTACACACCTCTCCATTTTTGCTACGCAATTTTAATTGCAAACGGTGCTGACACTTTTAGGGGCATACTAAAATTGTCTGGGATACTAACTTAGGGTTCCTCTCCTGTCAAGCTAGCTACAGCACCTGTGCATTTTACACACCTCTCCATTTTTGCTACGAAATTTCTAACTGCAGGTAGTCCAGTGCTGTGAAGAAGGTGCAGGCGTGGATATAATGTTGCCTTAATCCAAAGGTGGTTCTCTCGATGTCTGAGAGAGCTCAACACCAGCAGCTGTTTCCACTTCAAAAACAGCTGATGACCTGCCAATCACACTGCCTGTTGCGGGTAAAGGGCTGGAAGGTCAGCGTCAAAAAGCATATGTGACTGCTGTCCCCACAGTCACAGAGGATGAAGAACACGCAGGTGCCATTTATGGGGCAGATGGTGGTTGCACAGTCCAGCTAGGCCGCATTGTAGCACAGTGAACTTCCCATTGCGACTTATGCTTCATTTAAAGTTGTGTACAGGGTGGGCTCCCCAGTATACAGCAAAACCATGCACTAGGAAAAGGACTTTAGGCAGTTGGGTTGATAAATGATTTTTTAACTTTACCAAAACAAACAATAACAACCATGCATTAAACTGAAAGAATAGAACAATCTATTCACAAGTCCAAAAGGCTACACCCCTAGGCTGCGACACTCGTAATGGCGAGTCTCTGGGACTGTCTAAACAGTTTTCTACTACCTGGTAATCCCTCTGCATAGCATTAGTAATTGTGTGTGTGTGTGTCTGTGTGTGTGCGAACATGACTTACCAGTGGCACATCACAAGAGCTTACAACTTATCTACCTAAACATAGACAAAACCCATTAACCCCCCTGAATACCCTTGTTAGGTGAAGCCTCACAGAAAAGGCAGATGATAACAGTGGTAAGTCAAACCACACAGCTCAGCAACACAGTCCTGGAAATCTTGTAAAGCAACAGTCAATGCAAACATGTGTTGCTGTCCCTCTAGGATTTTAACTGTAACTGACAAATTGACAGAGCAGAGGCAGCAAGTCTTATTGTCTATATAGTCGACCTAAGCAGAACAGATATGTGTTTTGTTAACAAAACAAAGTGTTGCGTCTGGGCCCAGCCTACCGTACCCGGGTACTGTGTTGTCCAGTTGCCATAAATACAGAGTCTACTATCCTCTCACATTAAACAGTATGGACAGTACCGTAAAAATGTCGGTCTCTGGCATAGGATTAGGATGCTGCTCACAGGCGTTACGGTCCTCCTGACCAAAATCCAAACGGTGGCTCCTTGCTGTAACGCACACCTTTAGCTTTTCCTTCACTTCACAGACAGCACCTCCTCCGGTCTCCAAGTCCACAGCCGAAGACCGTTTTGCTATTGCTATAGTGACCAAACAGTCAAAGGCAGATGCAAAAAAACAGCAGCCCCTTGTGGGTAGTCTGCAACAATGCATACAATGAATGGCAAATAAGCATGTTGCATTCACAGTGGATAAAGCTCATCAATACACCCTCACGCTATCACTTCATATCCATGTGACAGTTCATGGATGAAGTATTCAAAGTAGTGAGTTTTTGGCCTCTACTTAGAGATTGGTGACAAATCTTACAGATTACATGACTTGGGTGATCTTTTGCGATGTAAAAAAAGCCCCAGGCTAAACAAGGCTTACAGCCCATGCGACCTGCAGAGCCACCACGACTTCTGCTCAGAGGCAGAGTTGTGGCTGAGGATGCAGTTGTTGACGTTTTCCAGTATTCCGTCTCTGTCCAGGAAGGCGCAACCTAACCTCGTTGTCAGTAGCATCCTCCTCCACCTGCTCTGCTGACTCATCGACTGGCTGACTGTGGTTTGACAGTAAGTGGGGTCTCCAACCTCATCATCACCCTGTGTGTTTTCACTCCCCTCGTCCTGACTCCTCCGAGCCAACCTCTTCCTGCCCTGACTGAATAGTAAAGTTGTCGTTCCAATCAGGTATCTGAGTCTCATCAGCATGTTCCCCATTGTCTCCACCAGGAGGATTTATAGTTAAAGCTTCTGTGCATCAGTGCACATCATTTCCTTATCTAGACTCACTGCAGCTTTGGCGTAGACCTCTAATTCCCAGGCTATATAGATGGCCCCCGAAGAAGATCTACCTCGAAACGTACGTCGGGCGAGGGAAGGGACCCGGTGACCGAGCATTGCTTCATATACTCATGGGTAAGTCTGGTGCACTGTGCGGTTAAAGATCTGTCGCTGCATACACAGACTGACTGGCGTGTATTGTGTACTTGAGCGCCACCCAGTGTCTGTTTAGTATATCAGCTGCATGTTTTGCTTCATTGCTTATATATTGGATTTAGTGCACCAGATAATAGTCTGATATAATATATATCCTTCTTACCCCATTATTTGGTTTGGGCCTGTGCATGCCCTGTCCCCGGCTCCCTCCCAATTTTTGGGCTTTTTTATGTGTCCACACTTTCTATCTGTCATCCAATCTTTGGTTATGTATTGAACTACGGTTATTGATTGTGCATACAGTATATTTGATATAATGAATTGTGTTTTAAAAAATTTTTTTGTGATAAATAAAATTTACTAAATTATTAAACAACTTGAGCATGAGCTTTTAATTATACTGTTGCAAATATACAGGGGTCATAAACTCCCAATCTTTTTCTTTGTGATGGTTGATGCGGTATATGGGAGTGACCCAATGATTTAATAATGAGGTCCGTTTTCCTCTTTTTTCTTGTAATTTATAGTGTGACTGAACAGCTCTGCAGACTCAACCATCTCTGTTACCCCATACTCAGCAGGGTTGGTGGAAACTTGAGAGCTGGTAAGAAGCAAGTGCAATTGGGTTGACACCACAGAGAAATGAAGTATTTTGGATATTGAAGTTGAGGTGGAGGAGAGGCCACTTGATGGAGCACTTGAGATCCATTGAAGCACCTGCTCTTTTAGTGCCTCATCTACATTTGGTAGCGATGGACGTGTCTGTGAAAAAAGGGATCATATCAGATTATCCACGGGAAGAAGTACACCTCTTATTTTGGCTGGTAGTTGGTGTTACGAATCGGTGCCACCGTAGACGCAAGCAGCCTGCTGCGGTTCCAGTTGCGCCCAGGCGTCAGCTGCCATTTTTGGCCATGCCTCGGGTCGTCGAGCTGGCTGCTTCCTCCTCAACGTCTAAGTGTGGAGACACAGCTAGTGCAAATGCGTGTGCCGATTTACCCCAGACACACCCTAAGTCCAGTGTTTCGTCTAGTGAGCATGCTCAGCATGACTTTGCCATTCCTGAGGCTAAGTCCTCAGTTCGTGCTACTTAGCATAGTCCCACACTCAGTGAGAAAAGCCACTTTGCACAGATACTTGGACTCCGTGCCGTGTCTAAGTTCTGTGTTGTGCCTACAGAGCATGCAGAAGCTGAAGGTCTGTTTTCTGAAACTGTTGCTCAGGCTACTGAGCATGCTCAGGCACTTAGTGCATCAGAGGCTAGGTCCGTTAAGGAACTAACTGGCCATGTCCGTGAGGTGGCAGTCCATGATAGTCAAGAGGGCATCAGGTGTCCTGATGATGTGGCCACTCCGGACTGTCCCACCCCTATGATTTGGCACCTCATCATTGTTCGTCAAACGATGACTGTTGATGTGTTTGGGGCGTGGCTTCCATGAGGTCATCATTGAAGTGTCGGTTCCGGATAGGTAGCTGGTTATGTCACTGATGACGTGACACTCTGCTATTGGCTCCTGGAGGTGCATTGTGGTCCACCCTGGGTTGGGGCAGACCCAGGTTATAAAAGGGGCTGGAGACAACAAGGAGGTGCTCAGTCTTCTATTATGCTCAGACAGAGCACACCTCCATGTGTTGAACCCATTGTGGATTTAGGCCAGAGATGGTGTCAGTGCAGTACACCACCAAACTTGCTAACGCAGAACGGTTACGACCAGCTCCTGTCCTACCAGTCCTGCTAGTGCAGCACAGTGGCATTAACTGGGCTGCTGCTGCGCCTGCTGTCCACAGGTGTGCCCCCTACGCACACGGATAGCGTACCAATGGCCCCTGTGTTGTTAACAGGGAGTTCCTGGGCTGGGTGTGTGGACCCTGTGACGCTAACAGTCTTCCATGTCCATCGCCAGTTCGTCCTCCCTTTCTTCCTGGGCTCCTGCACCTTCCTCAACAGTTTGGCTGCTACTATGCGCCCTTGTTAATCCCTCTCCCCCACCGTCCCATGCCTGCCGCCTTGGTGCTGCTGAGAGTCTGGACCTTGTAGATCTTGTTATCCCTTCCGCATATGACTCCTCCTGACTTCCTCCTCTTCCTCTTGTCCCACCACCTAACTCTGAATACTGTTTACAGTGTGCTCCAGCATGTAGATGACCGGAATTGTCATGCTGATAATGGCATCGTCAGCGCTAAACATCTTCGTCGCCATTTGTAAACTAAGAAGAAGGGTGCATAGGTCCGTGATCTGAGACCACTCCAGCAGCGTGATCTGCCCCACCTCTGGATCTCGTTAGCCCAGGCTATATGTCATAACATATTGCAGCAGGGCTCGCCGATGCTGCCACAGACGCTGCAACATGTGCAGATTCAAATTCCTGTATGACTGCACATCGCATTTCAGGCGGTGAACTGGCAGACCGAAAGACTTCTGGAGGGATGCAATTTGTTCGGCTGCGTGGTGTGAATGGTGAAAGTGAGCTCATAGCGAGCGTGACCTCTGAAGAAGGCCATTTAAGTCGGGATAGTGGTTTAAAAATTGCTGGACACCCAGGTTCAACACGTGAGCCATACAAGGCACGTGTGTCACATTGCCCTGGCAAGGGGCCGCACCCAGGTTTGCATTATTGTCTCACACAGCTGTTACGTCACCACCGGAGTCCGCTCCAGCAACTTGTACTCCGATCGCCAGGTGACACCGTGTTCCTTTCGTAGATAGTACTGATGATGGGAGAGGAGTCAATGCCAATGGCGCCGGTGGCCGCAGGTTCCGCTCATCCACTGGGCTGGGTTACCTTGAGATCTGCAGTACCACTGGCTGACTGTAGGTGGTGGTTGTCTCACAGCTGAAGTACCATCATTCAGCTACAACCAATGGGAAGACAACACACCCTTTTTTATGCCCCTCCTGTCTACTGACCACTGCCAGACATAGTTCTGAACTTCTGGTTCCTGTTCCGCCCAGTTCTGTTTTGTGATTTTGTGTGTTGACTACCACTTGTTTCCTGACTACGTCTCCTGCCTTCTGTTTATGTACCTCGTTGCCCGATCCGCATTTCACCTCTGCTTGTTTTCTGATTAAGTCCAGGCCGTCTGATTCTGTTCCTGTTCCTCAATCCATGGTTTGACCCTGCCTGACTACTACTCTCTCGGACTGCAGCCTTCCACAGGTATTGATCACCTTGGGCCCTGTGTAATTCCAAATTCTTGTATAGGGTTTAAAGGGTTTCAGGGTTCTAGGGGTGCAGCTTGGTCAGTGGCTTCCCTCTAGCCTATCCTTTACAGCCCGTCTGAGTGTGTGAATCCAGGCAGGCGTTACACCATGCCCTCTGCAGAAGGCCATGTAGGCCGTGATAGGGGTTTAAAAATTGCTGGATAACCAGGTTGAACACGTGAGCCATACAAGGCACGTGTGTAACATTGGCGAAGAGCCGCACCCAGGTTTGAATCATTGTCACACACAGCCTTCCCTGGCTGCTGGTTGAGTGGAGACAATCATTGATGAAAATCGGTCTCCAGAGCTAACTGTCCACAACTCCTCAGCGGTGTGACTCACATTTCCCATACATTTCAAAGTAAAGATTTGACCGCCTGATGGCATTGAGCTCTGCTGCCAGCATAGTAAGGAGGTGTGCGTGATTCCTTGTGGATAGTTACAATGCGGGTGGCCTTACCAGACAGGTCTTGAGCCGAGGTTGAGGACCTAGAAGAGGTTGAGGAGGCAGAAGCAGTGGATGAACTTCTACTTACAGAGGAAGGATTGACACACAACTCGTGGGGACTGAAAGACTTGTACAGCAGACCCTTCTCCATCTCTCACCATAGTTACCCAGTGCCCAGACAGTGACATGTAATGCCCCTGTCCATGCTTACTGGTCCAAGTATCTGTGTTGAAATGCACCCTGTCACACACAGAGTTTCTCAAGGAAGCATTGATGTTGTGTGCGACATGCTGGCGACTGGGCATCTGCTCTTGGGGCACTGAGATGGGCATAAGGTCTCGAAAATCCTCTGTGTCAAAAGGGGGGAAAGGCAGCATTTCTGTAGCCAACAGCTTGCAGATGCTGAAAGTCAACCTCTTAAGGCTACTTTACACGCTGCGATATCGGTCCCAATATCGCTAGCGTGGGTACCCTCCCCCATCTGTTGTGCGACACGGGCAAATCGCTGCCCGTGCCGCACAACATCGCCCAGACCCGTCACACATACTTACCTGCCCGGCGACGTCGCTGTGACCGGCGAACCGCCTCCTTTCTAAGGGGGCGGTCCGTGCGGTGTCACAGCGACGTCACTGAGCGGCCGCCCAATAGCAGTGGAGGGGCGGAGCTGAGCGGGCAGAACATCCCGCCCACCTCCTTCCTTCCTCATAGCGGCCGGGAGGCAGGTAGGGGAGCTTCCTCGTTCCTGCGGCGTCACACATAGCGATGCATGCTGCCGCAGGAGCAACGAACTACATCGTTACTGCTGCAGTAACGATAATCGAGAATGGACCCCCATGTCACCGATGAGCGATTTTGCACGTTTTTGCAACGATGCAAAAGCGCTCATCGGTGTCACACGCAGCAACATCGCTAATGCGGCCGGATGTGCGTCACAAATTCCGTGACCCCAACGACTCCGCATTAGCGATGTCGCAGCGTGTAAAGCCCCCTTTAGGCATGTCATGCCGTTCTAAAATCATGTAAAACACAGCAAGGGGACTCCAAGCACAGTCTCCCTTTTTTCCAAAAATTGGGCTACACACACCATTTCACTGGCATCAGTTGTCCCCCAGCTGCAAACTTAAAAAGTTGATTTGCATGAAGCACTATCAAAAATCCACCAGCCTTTCGTCTCCCCTGGGTGACACAGGGGTAGGATAGTCCTCTCTGATCCATGACTTCTTTATCTTGGTTCCTTTTTCAAAAAAAAGGGGACTCCAACCACAGTCTCCCTCTTTTCCAAAAATTGGGCCACACACACCACTTCGCTGGCATCAGTTGTCCCACAGTTGCAAAATTAAAAAGTTGATTTGCATGAAGCACTATCAAAAATCGACCAGCCTTTCGTCTCCCATGGATGACAAAGGGGTAGAAAAGTCCTCTCTGATCCATGACTTCTTCATCTTGGTTCATTTTTCAAAAAAAGGGGACTCCAATCACAGTCTCCCTCTTTTCCAAAAATTGGACCACACACACCACTTCACTGGCATCAGTTGTCCCCCAGTTGCAAACTTGACAGGTTGATTTGCATGAAGCACAATTCAAATCCACAAGCATTTACTCTTCCCAGGATGACATGGGGTAGAAAAGTCTTTGCGGATCCATGACTTGTTCATATTAATGAACGTTAGACTGTCCACATTGTCACTGGACAGACGCGTGCGCTTATCTGTCAGCACACACCCAGCCGCACTGAAGACACACTCCGAGATAACGCTGGCTGCAGGACACGACAAGATCCCCAAGGCATAAGTGGCGAGCTCAGGCAATTTATCCAGATTGGAAGCCCAAAATGAGCAAGGCTCAAGTTGCACAGTAATGACATTGATGTTCACTTGCAGATACTCCTATATCTGTGTCTCCTCCTCTTCTCACTCGTACAGCTCTTTTGTTTTCGCATGAGTATATGTACTAGTCACTTTTCCATGTGTTTGTGGTGTCTTGTGAGTTGTTTGTCACCTTTTGGACTCCTTAGAACGTGTTTTCCATGTGTTTGTATGTGTTTGTGTTTGCCTGTCATTGTTTTCAATGGGGTTCGAATGGGTTCATTGAACGTTCGTCGAGCGTTCGCCGAACTGAGCCGCCGTTCGACGAACCGAACCGAACTCGAACACTAGGGGGTGGCTCAAAACTACTTAGGAGGTTATCTGTTTGTGCATGTAACTATTACTGTGCAGACTTATTAGGCAACTTAATATAAATCAAATATATTCCCATCTCACTTGTTTATTTTTACCAGGTAAACTAATATAACTGCACAAAATTTAGAAACAAACATGCAAAAACAAAACCACCAAAAATTAGTGACCAATATAGCCACCTTTCTTTATGATGACACTCAACAGCCTACCATCCATAGATTCTGTCAGTTACTTTATCTGTTTACGATCAAAATTGCGTGCAGCAGCCACCGCCTCCCAGACACTGTTCTGAGAGGTGTACTGTTTTTCCTCCTTGTAGATCTTACATTTTATGAGGGACCACAGGTTCTCTATGGGGTTCAGATCAGATGAACAAGGGGGCCATGTCATTATTTCTTCATCTTTTAGACCTTTACTGGCCAGCCATGCTGTGGAGTAGTTGGATGCATGTGATGGAGCATTGTCCTGCATGAAAATCATGTTTTTCTTTAACGATACCAACGTCTTCCTGTACCACTGCTTGAAGAAGTTTTCTTCCAGAAACTGGCAGTAGGTCTGGGAGTTGAGCTTCAACTCCATCCTCAACCTGAAAGGATCCCACAAGTTCATCTTTGATTAAACCAGCCCATACCAGTACCCCACCTCCACCTTGCTGCCGTCTGAGTCGGAATGGAGCTCTCTGCCCTTTACTGATCCAGTCTCTGGCCCATCCATCTGGCCCATCAAGAGTCACTCTCATTTCATCAGTCCATAAAACCTTTGAAAAATCAGTCTTAAGATATTTCTTGGCCCAGTCTTGACGTTTTATCTTATGTTTCTTGTTCAAAGGTGGTAGTTTTTCAGCCTTCCTTACCTTGGCCATGTCCCTGAGTATGGCACACCTTGTGCTTTTAGACACTCCAGTAATGTTGCAAACTCTGAAATATGGCCAAACTGGTGGCAAATGGCATCTTGGCAGCTTCACGCTTGATTTTCCTCAATTCATGGGCAGTCATTTTGCACTTTTTTTGCCCAATATGCTTCTTTTGACCGTGTTGCCTATTTGCTATGAAACGCTTGATTGTTCAGTGATCACAATTCAAAAGTTTGGCAATTTCAAGACTGCTGCATCCCTCTGCAAGACATCTCACAATTTTGGACTTTTCAGAGCCCATCAAATCTCTCTTCTGACCCATTTTGCCAAAGGAAAGGAAGTTTCCTAATAAGAAAGCACACCTTATATAGGTTGTTGATGTCATTACACCACACCCCTCCTCATTACAGAGATGCACATCACATGATTTACTTAATTGGTAGTTGGCTCTTAAGCCTATACAGCTTGGAGTAGCACAACATGTCTAAAAATTATCATGTGATCAAAATACTCATTTGCCTAATAATTCTGTACACAGTGTATAAGTGCATATTTGCTGCAGTGTAATAATCACAGGACAGGAAGGGGTTAAATGTTCAAGTATTTAATGTATATTGGAAATAAAGAATCTTCCCCATATTGATATCAGAAAGAAAAATTGACATCCATACACAACACAATCCACTATACCAAGACCAATGATACCACATACAAGGGAGAAATACCACTACACTATTACCAGACCACATATTACCACCACAAAGTGACCAAAAGCAACCAACCACATACAAGAGAGAAATACCACCACACCTTGACCAGACAACATATTACTACCACATAGTGACCAAATACAACTACATGCAAGGAAGTAATACCACCACACCATGACCAGACCACAGTAAGCAAATAATTCCACATACAACAGAGAAATACCACCATGTGTGTACATGTAATACACTGACTTACCAGTGACGTCTCTAGCTGAAGCTATTTATCTTCGCTCTTCCTCTTCATCCGGCACTGACTGCCATCATTTCTTCCTGCCATGACACGACTGCAGAAAATAACACACAGTCATCTATAGATGATTGCTTCCAGAGGACAGTCCACACTTTTTCCTCAATTTCTACACTATATTACACTTTTGTTCCACCATGGAAGTGTCGCGGGCGGGGAGGAGGGTGTCAGCACACCGCGCTCACCCCTTCTGCTCGGGTCCGGCAGCTGCTCCTGGTGGCTCAAGCTGTGGGCCGGATCCCGGGGTGTCTCGAGCGACACTCCTCGCCCGTGAGTGAAAGGGGGTGTTTGTTGGGTGTGGGGATTGTTATAGTTCATGACGCCACCCACGGTTGTGGTGATTGCACCACCGCTGCTCAGTATGGGGGTCCCGGGGATGGTGATGCGGAGCAGCCAGGTGTTGTGTTGCCCCTCCGTGGGTAGGGGTTGGTGATCCCGGGGCCCAGTGAAGAGATGTAAAGTGTAGGGCCCGGTGGGCGCAGGGACGCGGGGGCAGCGCTGTGCCTTGCGGCACTGTGGTACTCACTCAGCCTGAGACACGGACACAGTTTGTACGGTAAACCAACGGCTGGTAGGACGGTCCCACAGACGGCTGCACCTGCACTCCCGGTAGGTGACGGTGACGTCTCTCTTCCTTGCACCTGTGTTGTCTGATGGTAGCGGTGGATTCCCTCCGGTTACCCGCTCCCCGGCTGCAATCTGGGCCGGAGGAGCTCTACACTTTGCCCGCAGGCGCTGGCTCTGGGGAAACTTGTGCCCTGGCGGTGGCGGTGTCTCCCCGGTAATGGTCGGGCTGTTGCCGTCAATCGGGACTTGGTTGTTGGGGGAGCTGCGTCCCCGTCACTGACGGATTTGGCAAATCTGGCGACTCCTAGCCTTGCCGTGGTCCGAGAGGCCCCTGCCCTGGTGCTGACTGTCCTTCGGAACACTGCTCCAGACCACCGGGCACACAGCCAACGGGGTCCTTCCAGGAACTTCCAAACGGTCCCCCTCCAGACAGTCACCGCCGTTGCTGACCTTGCTGTTCTGGCCCTCACAAAGCAGGACCCTTCAGGCTGTCTTTCTCTTCTGTCACTTTACTTGCTTTTTCCTCCTTTTCTACTTTCTTTCCTTAACTCCTCCACTTCCTCCTCCTGGACTCCTCTCTCAAGCTCTCCCTGAGCTCTTCTCTGTTGTTTACTCTTGCCCTGCCTGGGCTAATCTGCCTGTTCACCCTCTCATGTCCCTCACTGGACTCTATCTGCCTGGTTACTTCCTGCCTCCAGAGTTGTGAGCTCCTCGGTGGGCGGAGCCAACCGCCTGGCCCACCCCCTGGTGTGCATCATCAACCTCTGGAGGAAGGCAACAAGGATTTGTGGTTAGCTGTGATGTGCCTACCTTGAGTGTGGGGTGTGGTGGTGTTGTGACCTGTGTCCCCTGGCTTGCCCAGGGCGACACAGAAGACAGTAAGACAGTATTTTCAAAATTAAATTATATTACAGCACTAATAATGTCCCTAATTTGCCTCTACAGTAATTATGTTAATAAACCAATAATGTATGTTCCTCGTTCTAGCCCCATATAGTAATTATGTCCCCATCCTAGCTGCCTTTCTTTAATAATGTCCCCCATCCTGGCCCCCTTTATTTAATAATGTTTCCCTTCCTGGCCCCCTTTATTTAATAATGTCCCCTATCCTGGCCCCCTTTATTTAATATTGTCTCGCATCCTGGCCCCCTTTATTTAATGATGTCTCTTATTCTGGCCGCCTTTATTTAACAATGTCTCTTATCCTGGCCCCCTTTATTTAATAATGTCTCCCATCCTGGTTGCCTTTATTTAATAATGTCTCCCTTCCTTGCCCCTATGTCCCTTCCTATGTTCACCCATCTTGGGCCCCTATGTTCCGCTGTCCCAGGCCCTTAAACTGTTTCATACTGGGTTCCTTTATCCACTACCCTGTCCATTTACAGAGGGAGGAACAAAAAGATTCTTCTCACCTTCCTGCGCTCGCCCGGTGTCCTCTTGTGGCTTCATATCTGACGCGGTCAAATGTTCACCGAACCGATCGAAGGCCACGCACAGACGTCAGAGCATAGCGCATAGCAGTCATGTTAAAAGATGTGATGTAGGCACACATACATACTTGCACACACACTGACACACGCACACATACGCAGATGCACTCACATGCACACATGAAGACACACGTACATGTACACACATGGAAACACACACTTACATATGTAGACACAAAGATATATGCAGACACTCAGACAAATACATGCAGACAGGCACACAGACATGTGCAGACAAATAGAGATAAATACATGCAGACACAGATATATGCTGACAAATACACAGACATGCATATGTAAGCACATAGGCATGAACATGAAGACATGCACACATACATGAAGACAGGCACACATACAGAGAGATCAGGGAGGTTAACAGGTGGCTCAGGAATTGGTGTAGGAAAGAGGGTTTTGGGTTCCTGGAGAATTGGGCCGACTTTTCAGTTGGCTACAGATTCTATGCTAGAGATGGGCTGCATCTTAATGGGGAAGGTTCAGCTCTGCTGGGGCAGAAAATGGCTAGAAGGTTGGAGGAGTGTTTAAACTAGGAATGGGGGGCGAGGGTATTCACTTTACAGAAGGGGAATGTAGTGCAGATAGTGACCAGGGCACAAGTAATGAAATTGGGGGTGGTACGGGGGGAAGGGTTAGGACAGTTAATACAGTAAGCAGGAATACAGGTACAGAGTCATACGTAACGTGCATGTACACTAATGCCAGAAGCCTCACAAATAAGGTGGAGGAATTAGAATTAATATTGTTGGAAGAAAATTATGATATAGTGGGGATATCAGAGACATGGCTGGATGAGAGCTATGACTGGGCTGTTACTTTACAGGGTTATAGCCTATTCAGGAATGACCATACAAATAAGCGAGGGGGAGGTGTGTGTCTATATGTAAAATCATCCTTAAAACCCATCCTGCGTGACAACATATGTGAGGGTACTGAGAATGTAGAGTCCCTATGGGTGGAGATAAGGGGGGGAGAATGAATAATAAAATACTGATAGGGGTGTGTTATAAGACGCCGAATATTTTGGAAGAGGTAGAGAATCTCCTCATAAAGCAAATTGATAAAGCAGCGAGTCTCGGAGAGGTAATTATTTTGGGGGACTTTAACTATCCTGATATAAATTGGGGAACAGAAACTTGCAGTTCCAGCAAAGGAAATAGATTTTTGATAACAATGAAAGATAATTACCTTTCACAAATGGTACAGGACCCCACAAGAGGGGGAGCACTACTAGACCTTGTACTAACCAATAGGCCAGACCGCATATCAAATATACAAGTTGGGGGTTACTTGGGGAATAGTGATCACAAAATAATAAGTTTTCATGTATTCTTTAGTAAGATGTCTAGTAGAGGGGCTACAAGGACACTAAACTTCAGGAAAGCAAATTTGAAACGGTTGAGAGATGATCTTAGTGCAATAAACTGGGATGATGTACTAAGTAATAAAAGTACACAAAGCAAATGGGAGACTTTTATGAGCATCCTGAATAGGGCTTGTGCAGAAAATATACCCTATGGGAACAAACATGCTAGAAATAGGAGGAAACCCCTATGGCTAAATAGAGCTGTAAGGGAAGCAATAAAAGAAAAACAGAAAGCCTTAAAAGAATTAAAGAGGGTAGGTAGTGATGAGGCATTATATGATTATAGAAAATTAAATAAAATATGTAAAAAGCAAATTAAGTTAGCTAAGTTTGAGACAGAGAGACTCATTGCGAGAGAAAGTAAAAATAATCCTAAAATATTCTTTAACTACATAAACAGTAAAAAATTGAAAAGCGATAGTGTTGGCCCCCTTAAAAATAGTCTTGGTGAAATGGTGGAAGGGGATGAGGGTAAAGCCAACCTGCTGAATGACTTTTTTTCTACGGTTTTTATACAAGAAAATGCCATGGCAGATGACATGACCAGTGGTACCATAAATTCACCCTTGAATATTACCTGCTTAACCCAGCAGGAAGTACGCCGCCGCCTCGAAATCACTAAGGTTGACAAATCTCCGGGCCCGGATGGCATACACCCCAGAGTACTACAGGAATTGAGTTCTGTGATAGATAGACCATTATTTTTAATCTTCTCAGATTCCTTAATAACAGGGTCGGTACCGCAGGACTGGCGCATAGCAAATGTGGTGCCAATATTCAAAAAGGGGACAAAAACTGAGCCGGGAAATTATAGGCCGGTAAGTTTAACCTCTACGGTTGGTAAAATCCTTGAGGGTTTCTTGAGAGATGCTATACTGGAGTATCTCAAGAAAAATAACCTTATGACAGAGTATCAAGATGGGTTTATGAGGGATCGATCCTGTCAAACTAATTTGATCGGCTTCTATGAAGAGGTAAGTTCAAGTCTGGACCAGGGAAATGCAGTGGATGTTGTGTATATGGACTTTTCAAAAGCTTTTGATACGGTGCCACATAAAAGATTGGTACATAAAATGAGAATAATGGGGATAGGGGAAAATATGTGTAACTGGGTTAAAAACTGGCTCAGTGATAGGAAACAAAGGGTGGTTATTAATGGTACGTACTCGGACTGGGTCTCAGTTCATAGTGGGGTACCACAGGGGTCAGTATTGGGCCCGCTTCTTTTCAACATATTTATAAATGACCTTGTTGGGGGCATGCGGAGTAGAATTTCAATATTTGCAGATGATACTAAACACTGCAGGGTAATCAATACAGAGGAGGATAATTTTATATTACAGGGAGATTTATGTAAATTGGAGGATTGGGCTGAGAAGTGGCAATTGAAATTTAATGTAGATAAATGTAAGGTCATGCACTTGGGTAGAGGAAATAACATTTATGATTATGTACTTAATTGTAGAACACTGGGTAAAACAGACACAGAAAAAGACTTGGGTGTATGGGTGGATGGTAAACTTCACTTTAGTGGACAGCTGCTGCCAGGGCTAATAAAATAATGGGATGTATTAAAAGAGGTATAAGTGTTCATGAAAGAAATATAGTTCTACCTCTGTACAAGTCACTAGTGCGACCGCACTTAGAATACTGTGTACAATTCTGGTCACCGATATATAAGAAGGACATAGCTGAACTGGAGAGGGTGCAGAGAAGAGCGACCAAGATTATTAGAGGAATGGGTGGGCTGCAATACCAAGACAGGTTTTTAAACTTGGGGTTATTTAGTTTGGAAAAATGAAGGCTTAGGGGGGAGCTAATCACAATGTATAAATATATGAGGGGACAGTACAGAGAGCTTTCCAAAGATCTTTTTACACCTAGGCCTGCGACCGGAACACGGGGGCATCCGCTACGTCTTGAGGAAAGAAAGTTTAATCATAATCACAGACGAAGATTCTTTACTGTACGAGCAGTGAGACTATGGAACTCTCTGCCGCATGATGTTGTAATGAGTGATTCACTACTAACATTTAAGCAGAGCCTGGATGCCTTTCTTGAAAAATTTAATATTACCAGTTATGTATATTAGATTTTATGACAGGGTATTGATCCAGGGAACTAGTCTGATTGCCGGATGTGGAGTCAGGAAGGAAATTTTTTCCCCATTGGAACTTGTTTGCCACATTGGGGTTTTTTTTGCCTTCCTCTGGATCAACATGTTAGGCTACGGGTTGAACTAGATGGACTTAGAGTCTCCCTTCAACCTTAAAAACTATGATACTATGAACTATGATACTGTATTTAAAAATAGAATTGTGCACATACGCACATGAACGCTTACATACGTAGACACAAAGACAAATGTATACACACAAACATGCTGACACACACAGACAGGCACATGTACACAGAGGCAGACACATAGACATGCAAACAGGAAAACGTACACACATTCAGACAGGTGCACATAGACAGACACATGTGTACCTCCCTGAGAGGGGCCCGGCCGCTTCCTCCGCTTGCTCGGGCCAAGCCGCTCGAGGTCCGGGCTCAGGTTGTCGGTGGCACGAGTGCCTCCGGACTGGGGGCCACGTCGCTCTGTTAGAGGGGAGAGGTAGTGGGGTGGTGGTGGTGGGATGGGGCACACAGCCGGGGAGGGCTGCGCTGTCGTATCACGGGTCGTGACACCACCCACAGGTCGTGGTGATGGGATGCACCACCACCGCTGCGGCTGAGGCGATGGTGGGCTCGTCTGGGATCGGTGTTGCGGCCGCACTCGAGATGGTAGCCCCCTCCGTGGGTAGGGGCGGTGTGTCCCGGGGCCCGGCTTGAGGGACTGCAAGCGCTGGTGTTATTGTCGGGGTGCAGGGTGCTGTGCCTTGGTGTAGTGTCGTGCCCGGGTGGAACTGGTTTACTCACGATTAATTCACACTCAGAGTCATTGGTAAACCAAAGTTCGGATGTGGTCGGTTCCTCTGTGGGGTTGATGGTGGCCCTTTTCCTGTGCACCTCTGTTAGTTGTGTTTCGGCTCCCCTGTCTGGGCAGTGGTAGCCTGATCCCCGGTGTTGAGCTGCCGGAGGAGCCTTCGGTTGCCCGCAGGCGCTGGCCCGTCGGGTGTTTGGCCCTTGGCGGTGGCGCTCACCCGGTCTCGGTGGGCTTTTGCCTTCTTTCTGGACTTTGGGTGTGGATGAACCCGTGAGGTCCAGCCAGCAATCAGTCAATTTGCCTATACTCAGTGGCTTCTAAGCTAGGACGAGGTCTGAATACCCGCTTTCTGGTGCTCCGGTACACGGTTGACTCCCCGATTCGGGACCGGCGGGCTCCAACCCAGGCCCGGTCCGTACGGTTCCGCCGGTTGCTGTACCGGTACTCCTGCAGGCGGCCACCACCATCTGCCTGCCTGACGTTTTCCAAGGGGCCCAGTCTCTAACCCGGGTCCCTGACAGTTTCTCTCCTTCTCGCCTCCTGTCACTCTCACTCTCTACAACTGATCTGTTTGTACTTCCTGCCTCAGGCCAGTAGTCTCCTCGGTGGGCGTGCCTTTCCGCCTGACTCCGCCCACCTGGTGTGCCCTACTGGTCCTGAGGGAGGCATCAGGTCTCCCTTTTGGGTGACATGTGTGTGTCCTCACAGGGGGTGGGGGGGTGTGTTTAAGTGGTAGGTGTTATTACCTGTGACCCCTGGGGTCCAGGGCATCACATTCGCCCTTGGTTTAATGCAGACCGTCCACGGGCTGCCCGACCAACTTCGGTTTATTTTTATTTTTCAACTGTAAAAACGGGAAAAACGGGAAAACACTTACAATTATAATAACATTTGTACAAACTATGGTTACTGAAGGTCTTCCCATAACGGGAAGCATTTTGCTTTAATGTTTCAAACTTTATTAAATGGAACGGGTTCATGTCCTTCCGCCTCTCCCACCCAAACAACCTAGCCTTGATGCTGCCCCTAAAAAATGGGCAGCACCCCTTTTCCCCAGTCCGGAAACAGGAACATGGCAGGTCACCCAGGCGGGAACGGGTACGATGCGGCGCACCCGGTAGTTGTCAAGGGCTCCCCGGAGGGTGGTCACCGGTCCCAGTGGTGACCGGACCCCAGCCTGCTCTGCTGCGGGTCCTCCCAGCAATCTGCCTCTCCGGAGGCCAACGGAACGGGAATGCATGTTAAAAGGGGCCGATAGGGCAATATTTACAAGCCCAAAAGTTTTTGGGTGGCCGGCAAGTCCACGGCCTTGTCCATGAGCAGTCACTCACGCAACAGTGGGGAAAACAAGATTTTTAAACACAAGTCCCAACGGGAACGGGTCCTTTTTGTTACAACGGGAGATCCGCTGCCTACTTCTCTTCGTGGGTCGGTGGTGTGGAGGCTCGGACACGCAGCGGAGCACCCATACGGGATTTACGGGTCACACCGCAGCCGGGCCCGGCACTCTGCCTGGCCGGTGGGTCGGGGGAGGCTGGATCCTGCCGCCGGGACGCATTCTCCGAGTCGGGCCTTTCGTTCGCCCGCACCACGACTGCCATCTCCTGTATCCCCTGCTTCCAACTCATAACCTGCTGCATTGATTCGACCCGCACCTGGATGCAGAACTGTGTCAACCTGTTCGCCAGCCACGCCGCCGTCCCTGGCAGCCACGGGTCCTGGACCGTCTCTGCCTCCGCGTCTTGGGCGGGCGCTGTTCCGGAGGCCCACGCAGGAACTGTAGCTTCTTCTTGTCTGCTAGTGGTCTTCTCTGCGGGTGGATCTCCTTGAGCCGGGACCGCGGCCTCCGTTGCTGGTGGAGGCGCCAGCGAGCTAGGTGGAGGGAGGCCAGCAGCCGCCGCGGCCAGCAGGGGAGATTGGATAGGGGCCGAGGGCAGACCGGGTCCCTCAGCCGCAGCGGCCGGTCCCTCAGGGACATAGGGGCCTGGGTCACCTACCCGGTCCTCAAGAATAGCCTTCACCTCGTACAACCGCGCGGCTGTAACCAGCTCCTCCACCTCGGCCATCCACCGGGCCATCAGGCGGCGTAGTTCCACCTGGCTGCGGCGACACGTCAGCATCGTCTGGGCTTCCAGCTACGCCGATGTTCTGGGCGTGGGTTCCAAACCCTTGGGCTGCGCGGATGGGGCGGACATGTTGCTTCTGCACCGGCGGGGTCCAGGAACGGTACGGATGCAGGGTCCTGGAGTCCCTGCCTTTTTATCTTCTCGGTTACATCAGGCAGCCTTCTCGCCCGCCTCCCCCTTGGTTTTCTCTTTGCACTCCTCCTTTGGGGGCGGGGCTTCACTTTCGCGCCTTCACTGCTCGGGGAAGACGACTCGAGCGGGAAACTTTCGCGCCAAGATGGTGGGACTTCAACTTTTTCGGCAGGACGCCGCTGACGGAAACTTCTAAGGCGCACTTTCCACAGGTAAGTGGACTGTCCGAATCTTGTTCGTGACGCCAGAAGAGTCGATGTGTACCGCCCTGAGAGGGGCCCGGCCGCTTCCTCCGCTTGCTTGGGCCGAGCCGCTCGAGGTCTGGGCTTGGGTGGTCGGTGGCACGTGCGCCTCCGGACCGGGGGCCACATCGCTCTATTAGAGGGGAGAGGTAGTGGGGTAGTGATGGGATGGGATGCGCAGCCAGGGAGGGCCGCGCTGTCGTCTCACGGGTTGTGACGCCACCCACGGGTCGTGGTGACGGGATGCACCACCGCTGCGGCTGAGGCGATGGTGGGCCTGTCCGGGATCGGTGTTGCGGCCGCAGCCGAGATGGTAGCCCCTTCCGTGGGTAGGGGCGGTGTGTCCCAGGGCCCGGCTTGGGGGACTGCAAGTGCTGATGTTGTTGTCGGGGTGCAGGGTGCCGTGCCATGGTGTAGTGTTGTGCCCGGATGGCACTGGTGTACTCACGATTAATTCACACTCAGAGTCACTGGTAAACCAAAGTTCGGATGTGGTCGGTTCCCGCGGGCAGCTGCTGATGTCCCCTGCGGGGTTGATGGTGGCCCCTTTTTCCATGCACCTCTGTTAGTTGTGTTTCGGCTCCCCTGACTGGGCAGTGGTAGCCCGCTCCCCGGCGTTGAGCTGGCGGAGGAATCCTCGGTTGCCTGCAGGCACTGGCCCGTCGGGTGTTTGGCCCTTGGTGGTGGCGCTCACCCAGTCTCGGTGGGCTTTTGCCTTCTTTCTGGACTTTGGGTGTGGATGAACCCGTGAGGTCCAGCCAGCAGTCAGTAAATTTGCCTATACTCAGTGGCTTCTAAGCTAGGACAGGGTCTGAGTACCCAGTTTCTGGTGCTCCAGTACATGGTTGACTCCCCGGTTCGGGACCGGCGGGCTCCAACCCAGGCCCGGTCCATACGGTTCCGTCGGTTGCTGTACCGGTACCCCTGCAGGCGCCCACCACCATCTGCCTGCCTGACGTTTTCCAAGGGGCCCAGGCTCCAAGCCGGGTCCCTGACAATTTCTCTCCTTCTCGCCTCCTGTCAATCTCACTCTCTACAACCGATCTGTTTGTACTTCCTGCCTCAGGCCAGTAGTCTCCTCAGTAGGCGTGCCTTTCCACCTAACTCCGCCCACCTGGTGTGCCCTACTGGCCCTGAGGGAGGCATCAGGTCTCCCTTTCGGGTGACGTGTGTGTCCTCACAGGGGGTGGGGGTGTGTGTGTAAGTGGTAGGTGTTATTACCTGTGACCCCTGGGGTCCAGGGCATCACACATGCACATGTTCACACAGACACGCACATGAACGCAGACATGCACACATATATGTATAAATGCAGACAGACACACGCACACATACAGACATGCAGAAAAATGCAGCCAGGCATATGCACGTATACAGACACATATACTGTATGCAGACATGCAGACAGGCAAACACATGCACAAGAATGAACACAAGCACAGACACACAGGCACAAGCATGCACACACTTAGATACATGCATGCACACAGAACACAGTCAGTCCCACGCACAGACAAGCACAAATACATAGACACACAGGTCCATGCATGCACAGACATGCAGAAGATCGCAGACAGGCACATGCTCTAATGTACATATATACTCACACATGTACACACATGTACACAGATTATACTCGTTTATACAAAAAGTCATATAAACAGACATATACATATAAACACAGATACACACACATATTAGACGAGTTCTTACCTTCACTTAGCTTGTCTCCAGTCTGGCCCACAGGCTCCATTGATGATCCTCTCTGGCAGGAAGCAGCAGTGCAGGGTGTGCTGCGTGACGTCATAGTTAGCAGATGCGGCTGCGTCTATTAACTGTGATACGGTGGCTGGGGTGGCACACAAACAACTGAAGGAGCAGTGCAGCCCCAGCCGACATAGAGACAGGTGATCTCACGACCTCGGCACAGCTGGCCGAAGCTCCAGCACTGCCGCTGATGGAGCTACCCGGGGTCCCAGCACTGCCACTGGTGGAGCTGCCTGCGACCGCCTGCCCTAGCTCAGCCTGCGGTTACCAGCCTGGGGCCCTATGTGAAGCATTGGGGGGCCGCTAAGGACCCGGGGCCTACCAGAGGATCTCCCGGCATCCCAGTCCGACCCTGCCTGTAATGATGCCATGTGATGTTGGGAGGAAGGATTCAGCCTCTTTCTCAGCCTCTTTGTTTCTAGAAGAACTTTGCAAAGTATATACCTTGTGAGCCACAAAAATGCAGAATATTGCACATTAACTAGAAGAAAATCTAAATGGTAAGAGAAGCTGAGGGTGAGAGGAGGGGGAGGAAAGCATTTTACCATTATATCACACACGTGGAAAGAGTGGACAACCCTGATTGTATTCATGGTTTTTCCTTTTAGTTTGCTGACATCTAAAGCGGGATTTACACGCTACAATATATCTAACTATGTGTCGGCGGGGCCACGTCGTAAGTGACGCACATCCGACATCGTTAGTGATATTGTAGTGTGTGAAACCTAGGTGCGATTGCGATTGAACGAATAAACGTTGATCGCATACACGTCATTCAAAACCTAAAAATTGAACGTCGGGTTGTTCAATGTTCCCGAGGCAGCACACATTGCAGTGTGTGACACCCCGGGAACAATGAACTGCAGCTTACCTGCGTCCCGCGGCTCCCGCCGGCTATGCGGAAGGAAAGAGGTGGGCGGGATGTTCATGTCCCGCTCATCTCCGCCCCTCCGCTTCTATTGGCCAGCTGCCGTGTGATGTCGCTGTGACGCCGAACGTCCCTCCCACTCCAGGAAGTGGGTGTTCGCCGCCCACATCGATGTCGTATGGTAGG
The DNA here is from genome assembly GCF_048569485.1 of Anomaloglossus baeobatrachus. Taxonomy (NCBI): domain Eukaryota; kingdom Metazoa; phylum Chordata; class Amphibia; order Anura; family Aromobatidae; genus Anomaloglossus; species Anomaloglossus baeobatrachus. The sequence continues at coordinate 292,920,678 of NC_134358.1, read as the reverse complement.
TAAGTACGTGTGATGGCAATTAATCGTTTGTGCTACACGGTCAACAAATTAAACGTGCCGCACATACGATGGGGGCGTGTCACATCGCATACGATATCGTATGCTTAATTGTAAGGTATAAAGCAGGCTTAAGTCAACAATGGCACAGTCTTTTTCCAAGATTTTGACTGACCAAGAAATTGAAGCAATCATGTTTGAAAGTTATGATGAAAGTGAACGTTCTTTGTCTGATAAAGAGTACCTGCCACCAGCTAATCACTCTGCTTTATTGTTCAGTGATTCTTCTGATGATGAAGTGAATCCAGAGGAATTGATAAATAGAACATCCAAAACTAAAGTGTTTTGGGACATTACTCCTTCAGTACTTGGACGTACCTCAATTCATAAAATTGTGAGACAAGCTCAAGGAGCTGTGGGAAGTCCCCAATACTTGTCTCCTAAAGATGTTTTCTGTACTTTTTTTTTCTGCAGATATTGCAGATTAGGTGGTTTTATGTACAAATGTAGAAGGAATACGTATTTCTTCTGGAAAATAAAAAAAAACATGGAAAAATATCTCAAAAGAGGAATTGTATGCTTATATTGGACTAACACTATGACTTGGACTCACAAATGATGAGAGGTTGAAAAAGTTAGATATGTTTAGTTTAGAAAAAAGACGTCTCAGAGGAGATCTCATTTATATGTATAAATACATGTGTGGTCAATATTAAGGACTGGCACATGACTTATTTCTTCCAAAGACAGTACTAAGGACCAGGGGGCACTCACTGCGAGTGGAAGAAAAGCGATTCCGACAGCTAAATAGGAAAGGGTTCTTTACAGTTAGAGCAGTCAGACTGTGGAATGCCCGACCACAAGAGGTAGTAATGGCAGATACTATAACAGCTTTTAAAAAAGGGCTGGATGATTTCCTCAGTACACACAACATTGTTGGTTATAAGTGACTTAAGGGGGTGTTACATGCAGCGATAGACCCGCCCACCGGCTGCTTTGATTGGGTGCAGTGAGACAGCTGTCACTCAGCGTGGGGGCGTGTCTCACTGCAACCAATCAAAGGCGCCGGTGGGCGGGGAAAGCAGGGAATACGAGATTGTTTAATGAGCGGCCGGCTTTTTCAAAATAGTAAAAGCCGCCGCAGCAGTGTAAATGCCGTGCAGCGCCGCGCCGGTGATCGGGGAACAGTAAGTATGAGAGAGGGGGGGAAACTGACCGACAGACTGTGAGAGAGGGACAGACAGGCAGAGAAACCGACAGAGAGACAGAGAGACCGACCGACGGACTCAGGGAGATTGACCGACATACACAGAAATAGAAAGAATGGCCGACATCACTAGAAATAAAAACACCAAACGGACACGGACTATAGGTAGATGCATACGTGTTTACTAACGTGTGTGCACATACCCATAGACTTTCATTGTGACAACGTGTGCGTGCTCCGTGCAGATAACGGACATGCATCCGTGCAAAACGCTAACACATACGGATCACGGACACGCACACACGGACATAATGAAATAACGCACGTGTGACCACAATCATAGATTAACATTGGTGCATGTTTGTCCGTGTCTCCGGTATATACGGAAACGGAACAAACACGCACGTGTATCACGGACGTGTGAAGGGGGCCTAAGGCAGAGCCAATAGAAAGAAACAATGGTGTTGTTTTATTTGGCCAACAAACAAAGACAGGAAAACTGAGCATTTTTGTACCATTTGTGGAGAATATGTCTGTAAAGAACATTCTTCAGAAAAGATAACGTGTAAATTGTGCGGAAGATCAATAAAATTGAAAAGGAAATGTTGGAAAAGAAATGTAGCAGCAGCTAGTTTACTTCAACATTGGATACCCTTGTTTGTGGGTTTTTCATATCTTTTTTTAAAATTTGAAAAAAAACCCCAAAACATTAAATGATAAGAATAATTCATCATATAGAATGCATAATGCAGGTCTTTTAGACCCATGCACTTACTTTTTTGGTGTTTTTTGCAAACAATTATAGTTATAATGTTGTGTATTTTTCATATCTTACTTTGCAATTTTGAAATAAACTTGTAAAAGTTATTTATTTGAGTTCCATCATATGATTTGCACAAGGGCATAAAAGGTCCGGGTTATGTGAATGTGTATATTTCAGTCATCACACATTCTAGGGATAATAAATAGTGGCCAGATTCTGTCATCCATATTATATAATGTCCCTTTTCTGGCCTCCGTACCATATAATGTCCCCATTCTAGACCCCATTTAGTATATTGCCCCATTCTGGTCCTCACATAGTGTCACGCTCCCGGTGTCCCAGCAGTGCTCCTTACCTACTGAGCCGGTTTCACCATCCAGGCACCGCTCCGTACAAACTGATCCGGTCGCACCTGCATTTCACCGCTCTGTGCTCACTGATCCAGTCTCGCCATCGCACCACCGCTCCTTGCTCACTGGTCCAGTCCATGCGTCCACCGGTCACGCCTGCTGCTCCCGCTCTTGCTCCCCTGAGTCCTGTTCCAGGTCTCAGGAGTCTGACTCTGACTGATGCCTCTGTATAGGATCGGGCCGCGCCCACTCACCTGGTCTTATAGGCCCAGCACTGCTGCAACAGGAAATGACCTGAGGCTGTGCTGGGTATATATGACTGGCTTTTCCATGTGGGTGGGGCCTGATCATCACTTGTGTTACTTTGCTTTGTCTTGTGAGCTAGGTGCTCAGGTCCTTTTGGTCCTGATCCCTGTATTACTGCCTTAAAGTACACTGTGACCCTAGTGACCTGGTCCTGTCTTTGCTTCCTGATACCTGCACCTGTTCGTGTACTGTCCTATGGGACTCCAAGACCTTGGTGACCTGGTTCTTCCTGTTCCTGCCACGCTAGTGCTCCAGCTACCATGTACCCTGCCCTCCAGGTGGGGTGCTCGGTCCAGTGGATCCACCTCCTGGGCCTACCAGTCCTCCCCAGCCCTCACAGTATGATCAGGCCATGGATCCTGCTGGAGCGCAAATGTCGCGGGCGGGGAGGAGGGTGTCAGCACACCACGCTCACCCCTTCTGCTCGGGTCCGGCGGCTGCTGCTCAGTGGTGGCTCGAGCGGTGGGCCGGATCCCGGGGGTTTCTCGAGCGGCACTCCTCGCCCGTGAGTGAAAGGGGATTTGTTGGGTGTGGGGATGATTATTGTCCGTGACGCCACCCACGGTTGTGGTGATTTCACCACCGCTGCTCTATACGGGGATCCCGGGGATGGTGATGCGGAGCAGCCAGGTGTTGTGTTGCCCCTCCGTGGGTAGGGGTTGGTGATCCCGGGGCCCGGTGATGGTGAGGGAGGTGCAGGGCCTGGTGGGCGCAGGGACGCGGGGGCAGCGCTGTGCCTTGCGGCACTGTGGTACTCACTCAGCCTGAGACGTTGACACAGTTTTTACGGTAAACCAAACGGCTGGATAGACGGTCCCACGGACGGCTGCACTTGCTCTCCCAGTAGGTGACGGTGATGTCCCTTTTCCTTGCACCTTGGTGTACTTTTTGGTTGCGATGGGTCCCCACCGGTAACCCGCTCCCCGGCTTCAAGCTGGACCGGGGGAGCTCTACTCTTTGCCCGCAGGCGCTGGCCCTAAGAAACTGGTGCCTTGGCGGTGGCGGTGTCTCTTCTACACTGGCTGGGCTGTTGCCTTCAATCGGGACTTGGTTGTTGGGGGATCTACGTCCCCTTCACTGACGGATTCGGCAAATTATGGCGACTCCAAGCCTTGCCGGGGTCCGAGAGGCCCCTGCCCTGGTGCTGACTGTCCTTCGGAACACTGCTCCAGACCTCCGGGCACACAGCCAACGGGGTCCTTCCAGGAACTTCCAAACGGTACCCCTCCAGACAGTCACCGCCGTTGCTGACCTTGCTGACCTGGTCCTACACACAGCTGGACCTCTCAGGCTTTCTTTCTTTCTTGTCACCTCACTTGCTTTCCTCCTTTACCACTTTTCTACTTTCACTACTTGTTTACTCCTCCACTTAAAGGGAAGGTATCGTCAAAAAAAAAATTCCAATAACTGAAAAAATGTAAAGTAATAATGTTTTAATGTTTTGTTTAAATATTATTATTTGTTTTTAATTGAGCAAAATCTAAAAAAAAAAAATTAGAAAGTTTGATATTTTCCACTGTTAAACACTAGGGGGAGCAGCTGCTGAAATCCTACAGAAATCAGACTGTATAAAAAGCTCAGATTACAGCCTGCTGTAAAGTGGGCGGAGTCTGCTCTCCTGTGTGTGATGGCACGCCTCCCTCTCCTAATCTGAGTGTATACAACAGATAACAGAGAATGACATGTAAGGACACAATGCACAGCCATTTTCCTGGTGACCAGAAATGTCTAAAGTGTCACCAAGGACAGCAGGAGTATCACACAGGATAGGATTAGATACACAGCCCTGCAGACAGTATCACACAGGAGAGGATTAGATACACAGCTCAGCAGACAGGATCCCACAGGATAGGATTAGATACACAGCTCAGCAGACAGTATCCCACAGGATAGGATTAGATACACAGCTCAGCAGACAGTATCCCACAGGATAGGATTAGATACACGGCTCTGCAGACAGTATCACACAGGAGAGGATTAGATACACAGCTCAGCAGACAGTATCACACAGGAGAGGATTAGATACACAGCTCAGCAGACAGGATAGGATTAGATACACAGCTCAGCAGACAGTATCGCACAGGATAGAATTAGATACACAGCTCAGCAGACAGTATCACACAGGATAGGATTAGATACACAGCTCAGCAGACAGTATCCCACAGGATAGGATTAGATACACGGCTCTGTAGACAGTATCACACAGGATAGAATTAGATACACGGCTCTGCAGACAGTATTACACAGGATAGGATTAGATACACAGCTCAGCAGACAGTATCCCACAGGATAGGATTAGATACACAGCTCAGCAGACAGTATCCCACAGGATAGGATTAGATACACGGCTCTGCAGACAGTATTACACAGGATAGGATTAGATACACAGCTCAGCAGACAGTATCCCACAGGAGAGGATTAGATACACGGCTCTGTAGACAGTATCACACAGGATAGAATTAGATACACGGCTCAGCAGACAGTATCCCACAGGAGAGGATTAGATACACGGCTCTGTAGACAGTATCACACAGGAGAGGATTAGATACACAGCTCAGCAGACAGTATCCCACAGGATAGGATTAGATACACAGCTCAGCAGACAGTATCCCACAGGATAGGATTAGATACACGGCTCTGCAGACAGTATTACACAGGATAGGATTAGATACACAGCTCAGCAGACAGTATCCCACAGGATAGGATTAGATACACAGCTCAGCAGACAGTATCCCACAGGATAGGATTAGATACACGGCTCTGCAGACAGTATTACACAGGATAGGATTAGATACACAGCTCAGCAGACAGTATCCCACAGGAGAGGATTAGATACACGGCTCTGTAGACAGTATCACACAGGAGAGGATTAGATACACAGCTCAGCAGACAGTATCACACGATAGGATTAGATACACAGCCCTGCAGACAGTATCACACAGGAGAGGATTAGATACACAGCTCAGCAGACAGGATCCCACAGGATAGGATTAGATACACAGCTCAGCAGACAGTATCCCACAGGATAGGATTAGATACACATCTCAGCAGACAGTATCCCACAGGATAGGATTAGATACACGGCTCTGCAGACAGTATCACACAGGAGAGGATTAGATACACAGCTCAGCAGACAGTATCACACAGGATAGGATTAGATACACAGCTCAGCAGACAGTATCCCACAGGATAGAATTAGATACACAGCTCAGCAGACAGGATCCCACAGGATAGGATTAGATACACAGCTCAGCAGACAGTATCACACAGGATAGGATTAGATACACAGCTCAGCAGACAGTATCCCACAGGATAGGATTAGATACACAGCTCAGCAGACAGTATTACACAGGATAGGATTAGATACACGGCTCTGCAGACAGTATTACACAGGATAGGATTAGATACACAGCTCAGCAGACAGTATCACACAGGATAGGATTAGATACACAGCTCAGCAGACAGTATCACACAGGATAGGATTAGATACACAGCTCAGGAGACAGTATCACACAGGATAGGATTAGATACACAGCTCAGCAGACAGTATCACACAGGATAGGATTAGATACACAGCTCAGGAGACAGTATCCCACAGGATAGGATTAGATACACAGCTCAGCAGACAGTATCCCACAGGAGAGGATTAGATACACGGCTCTGTAGACAGTATCACACAGGAGAGGATTAGATACACAGCTCAGCAGACAGGATCCCACAGGATAGGATTAGATACACAGCTCAGGAGACAGTATCCCACAGGATAGGATTAGATACACAGCTCAGCAGACAGGATCCCACAGGATAGGATTAGATACACAGCTCAGCAGACAGTATCCCACAGGAGAGGATTAGATACACGGCTCTGTAGACAGTATCACACAGGAGAGGATTAGATACACAGCTCAGCAGACAGTATCACACGATAGAATTAGATACACAGCCCTGCAGACAGTATCACACAGGAGAGGATTAGATACACAGCTCAGCAGACAGGATCCCACAGGATAGGATTAGATACACAGCTCAGCAGACAGTATCCCACAGTATAGGATTAGATACACAGCTCAGCAGACAGTATCCCACAGGATAGGATTAGATACACGGCTCTGCAGACAGTATCACACAGGAGAGGATTAGATACACAGCTCAGCAGACAGTATCACACAGGAGAGGATTAGATACACAGCTCAGCAGACAGGATAGGATTAGATACACAGCTCAGCAGACAGTATCCCACAGGATAGAATTAGATACACAGCTCAGCAGACAGTATCACACAGGATAGGATTAGATACACAGCTCAGCAGACAGTATCCCACAGGATAGGATTAGATACACAGCTCAGCAGACAGTATCCCACAGGATAGGATTAGATACACGGCTCTGCAGACAGTATTACACAGGATAGGATTAGATACACAGCTCAGCAGACAGTATCCCACAGGAGAGGATTAGATACACGGCTCTGTAGACAGTATCCCACAGGATAGAATTAGATACACGGCTCTGCAGACAGTATTACACAGGATAGGATTAGATACACAGCTCAGCAGACAGTATCCCACAGGATAGGATTAGATACACGGCTCTGTAGACAGTATCACACAGGATAGAATTAGATACACGGCTCAGCAGACAGTATCCCACAGGAGAGGATTAGATACACGGCTCTGTAGACAGTATCACACAGGAGAGGATTAGATACACAGCTCAGCAGACAGTATCACACGATAGGATTAGATACACAGCCCTGCAGACAGTATCACACAGGAGAGGATTAGATACACAGCTCAGCAGACAGGATCCCACAGGATAGGATTAGATACACAGCTCAGCAGACAGTATCCCACAGGATAGGATTAGATACACAGCTCAGCAGACAGTATCCCACAGGATAGGATTAGATACACGGCTCTGCAGACAGTATTACACAGGATAGGATTAGATACACAGCTCAGCAGACAGTATCCCACAGGATAGGATTAGATACACAGCTCAGCAGACAGTATCCCACAGGATAGGATTAGATACACGGCTCTGCAGACAGTATTACACAGGATAGGATTAGATACACAGCTCAGCAGACAGTATCCCACAGGAGAGGATTAGATACACGGCTCTGTAGACAGTATCACACAGGAGAGGATTAGATACACAGCTCAGCAGACAGTATCACACGATAGGATTAGATACACAGCCCTGCAGACAGTATCACACAGGAGAGGATTAGATACACAGCTCAGCAGACAGGATCCCACAGGATAGGATTAGATACACAGCTCAGCAGACAGTATCCCACAGGATAGGATTAGATACACAGCTCAGCAGACAGTATCCCACAGGATAGGATTAGATACACAGCTCTGCAGACAGTATCACACAGGAGAGGATTAGATACACAGCTCAGCAGACAGTATCACACAGGATAGGATTAGATACACAGCTCAGCAGACAGTATCCCACAGGATAGAATTAGATACACAGCTCAGCAGACAGGATCCCACAGGATAGGATTAGATACACAGCTCAGCAGACAGTATCACACAGGATAGGATTAGATACACAGCTCAGCAGACAGTATCCCACAGGATAGGATTAGATACACAGCTCAGCAGACAGTATCCCACAGGATAGGATTAGATACACGGCTCTGCAGACAGTATTACACAGGATAGGATTAGATACACAGCTCAGCAGACAGTATCACACAGGATAGGATTAGATACACAGCTCAGCAGACAGTATCACACAGGATAGGATTAGATACACAGCTCAGCAGACAGTATCATACAGGATAGGATTAGATACACAGCTCAGCAGACAGTATCACACAGGATAGGATTAGATACACAGCTCAGGAGACAGTATCCCACAGGATAGGATTAGATACACAGCTCAGCAGACAGTATCCCACAGGAGAGGATTAGATACACGGCTCTGTAGTTAGTATCACACAGGAGAGGATTAGATACACAGCTCAGCAGACAGGATCCCACAGGATAGGATTAGATACACAGCTCAGGAGACAGTATCCCACAGGATAGGATTAGATACACAGCTCAGCAGACAGGATCCCACAGGATAGGATTAGATACACAGCCCTGCAGACAGTATCACACAGGAGAGGATTAGATACACAGCTCAGCAGACAGAATCCCACAGGATAGGATTAGATACACAGCTCAGGAGACAGTATCACACAGGAGAGGATTAGATACACAGCTCAGCAGACAGTATCACACAGGATAGGATTAGATACACAGCTCAGCAGACAGTATCACACAGGATAGGATTAGATACACAGCTCAGCAGACAGTATCCCACAGGATAGGATTAGATACACAGCTCAGCAGACAGTATCCCACAGGATAGGATTAGATACACAGCTCAGCAGACAGTATCCCACAGGATAGGATTAGATACACGGCTCTGCAGACAGTATTACACAGGATAGGATTAGATACACAGCTCAGCAGACAGTATCCCACAGGAGAGGATTAGATACACGGCTCTGTAGACAGTATCACACAGGAGAGGATTAGATACACAGCTCAGCAGACAGTATCACACGATAGGATTAGATACACAGCCCTGCAGACAGTATCACACAGGAGAGGATTAGATACACAGCTCAGCAGACAGGATCCCACAGGATAGGATTAGATACACAGCTCAGCAGACAGTATCCCACAGGATAGGATTAGATACACAGCTCAGCAGACAGTATCCCACAGGATAGGATTAGATACACGGCTCTGCAGACAGTATCACACAGGAGAGGATTAGATACACAGCTCAGCAGACAGTATCACACAGGATAGGATTAGATACACAGCTCAGCAGACAGTATCCCACAGGATAGAATTAGATACACAGCTCAGCAGACAGGATCCCACAGGATAGGATTAGATACACAGCTCAGCAGACAGTATCACACAGGATAGGATTAGATACACAGCTCAGCAGACAGTATCCCACAGGATAGGATTAGATACACAGCTCAGCAGACAGTATCCCACAGGATAGGATTAGATACACGGCTCTGCAGACAGTATTACACAGGATAGGATTAGATACACAGCTCAGCAGACAGTATCACACAGGATAGGATTAGATACACAGCTCAGCAGACAGTATCACACAGGATAGGATTAGATACACAGCTCAGCAGACAGTATCATACAGGATAGGATTAGATACACAGCTCAGCAGACAGTATCACACAGGATAGGATTAGATACACAGCTCAGGAGACAGTATCCCACAGGATAGGATTAGATACACAGCTCAGCAGACAGTATCCCACAGGAGAGGATTAGATACACGGCTCTGTAGTTAGTATCACACAGGAGAGGATTAGATACACAGCTCAGCAGACAGGATCCCACAGGATAGGATTAGATACACAGCTCAGGAGACAGTATCCCACAGGATAGGATTAGATACACAGCTCAGCAGACAGGATCCCACAGGATAGGATTAGATACACAGCCCTGCAGACAGTATCACACAGGAGAGGATTAGATACACAGCTCAGCAGACAGAATCCCACAGGATAGGATTAGATACACAGCTCAGGAGACAGTATCACACAGGAGAGGATTAGATACACAGCTCAGCAGACAGTATCACACAGGATAGGATTAGATACACAGCTCAGCAGACAGTATCACACAGGATAGGATTAGATACACAGCTCAGCAGACAGTATCCCACAGGATAGAATTAGATACACAGCTCAGCAGACAGGATCCCACAGGATAGGATTAGATACACAGCTCAGCAGACAGTATCACACAGGATAGGATTAGATACACAGCTCAGCAGACAGTATCCCACAGGATAGGATTAGATACACAGCTCAGCAGACAGTATCACACAGGAGAGGATTAGATACACAGCTCAGCAGACAGTATCACACAGGAGAGGATTAGATACACAGCTCAGCAGACAGTAGCCCACAGGATAGGATTAGATACACAGCTCAGCAGACAGGATCACACAGGATAGGATTAGATACACAGCTCAGCAGACAGTATCACACAGGAGAGGATTAGATACACAGCTCAGCAGACAGTAGCCCACAGGATAGGATTAGATACACAGCTCAGCAGACAGGATCCCACAGGATAGGATTAGATACACGGCTCAGCAGACAGGATAGGATTAGATACACGGCTCAGCAGACAGCTTTTTCTCTGCTTTTCACTTGTCCCTACTGACAGTCTTGGAAAAAAGACAGATTCTGTCGAAACGTAGATACCATTATTACTGATGGACATAAAAAGAAAAAATTGTAGCAATAATCAAAAGAATAAAAAATAATACAGAGCAAAAAACATCTGGATTCTACTTTTTCTTGTTGTCCCGTTTTGAGTGCCGGACTTATTTTTCTTGTATATATTAAAATAAATACAGTCGTAGCAAACAAACGTTTTGTTGGTTGAAGAATAAAAAGGCATCAATCCGATTGTAAAACAATTTCTTTTTTATTTACAACTGTTGTACACAGAAAAGAAAACATTTTTATTTTTTGCCAAAACGAGAAATGTGTTCTTGAGCAGGAGCACAGAGAATGTCAGGGGAGGTGAGCGCTGATCTGATAGGAGCTCACAGACAGACACAGAGGAAGGAGCAGGTCCACAGCAGCACAGAGGATGTCAGGGGAGGTGAGCGCTGATCTGACAGGAGCTCACAGACAGACACAGAGGAAGGAGCAGGTCCACAGCAGCACAGAGGATGTCAGGGGAGGTGAGCGCTGATCTGACAGGAGCTCACAGACAGACACAGAGGAAGGAGCAGGTCCACAGCAGCACAGAGGATGTCAGGGGAGGTGAGCGCTGATCTGACAGGAGCTCACAGACAGACACAGAGGAAGGAGCAGGTCCACAGCAGCACAGAGGATGTCAGGGGAGATGAGCGCTGATCTGACAGGAGCTCACAGACAGACACAGAGGAAGGAGCAGGTCCACAGCAGCACAGAGGATGTCAGGGGAGGTGAGCACTGATCTGACAGGAGCTCACAGACAGACACAGAGGAAGGAGCAGCTCCACAGCAGCACAGAGGATGTCAGGGGAGGTGAGCGCTGATCTGACAGGAGCTCACAGACAGACATAGAGGAAGGAGCAGGTCCACAGCAGCACAGAGGATGTCAGGGGAGGTGAGTGTGGCGCCCCTGACCTGGTCAGGCACCACTGAGTACTGCACCCATGCTGGGGACAGTACAAAACAGGTAATCCAGAAGGCTGACTGGGGTGTGGAACACAGGCGCATAGTGACCAGGTCTCACACATGTACCCATGAGAGGACCCCTGGGGATCCCAGGAGGGGGCAAGCCTTCACCTTCACTGGAATAGTGGAGGGGGTAGAGCCTCCATCTCCTCTCAAGGGGTGTGGTGGAGAGTCTGGTTGCTAGGTGGCGTAGGCAAGAACAGGAGAGGAGGAGCAGTGAGCCAGTTCAGTGTAGAGTTCAGGGAGCTCGAGTGAGGAGCAGATCCCTGGAGCTGTGCAATCTGACGGCGTCCGCGCAGTGGCTACAGACGGGGGAGAACGGTCAACTAGGAGTGCTACCTGAAAGCCAGCTTCAGCTAGGGAGTGCAACGGAGTGGGAAGTAAGGAGACTGCTAGAGAGCACCAGGCCCAACCGGGCGGCAGATCCCGAAGCGAAGATAGATCCAGCTTTCTTTTGCTAAACCTGCCGGTGTGGGGCTCTCAAAGCCCACGCCACAACACCACAAAAAGCCGCAGCCACGTAGCCACAGTGAGGGCCCATAGCTCACAGGAGGCAAGAAGCTGGAGTGATCTGGCCCAGGCGACAAGCACACGGCGAACGAAGGGGAGAGAGGCTGCAGCATCTTCCCTGGGTGACCCCCATAGGGACTCAAAGTCGGGGTCACCCCAAACCACCAAGGGCTAAGGAAGGCGAGTTGGTAGTCACCCTCATAAAGTCAGCCTGAAGGATACCTGGTTCCCGCCTGGTTCATCTCAGCTACGCCCGGGTTACTCACCCTGCCATCAAAAGTGAGTAAAAACCCTGAAAGACATTCTGCCTGTGTGGAGTTATTCTGCGCCTTGTGGTACTACGCATCTACACTGGACCCTGGGGCATGCCTCACTCTCAGGAGGCTACTACATCTGACTGCACATATCATCAGCCCCAGGCACCCCTAACCTGCAGTGGCGGTCCCCACTGACCGCAATACTGAGAGTGGCGTCACGATCAAACAGAAGATTTCCTACCAGTGACGGAGATCCAGCTGAGTGGAGTCCCTGAAGGTAATGCACCGACACAACACCTGTGGGGCTTCACATCTGGCGTCACGAACAGGATAAGGACTAGACCTGTTCAGACAGGTGACCATGTGCCTGGGCGGTCCGCTTGAAAAATTGGAAGCGCCGCCATATTGCCACCATGAAAAGCGCGCTGAAAAACAACAGCAGCCCGCGCTGGAAGAAGTTACCGCCCACGAAGAGGTGTGGCTACCCAGAGATCCCCTGCAGAGTTCTGACCTTGCCAGCTATGAGAGTGGAAGCGTCGAGAGACGGCGGGAAGGAAAGGAAGCCACAAGCCTGCTGCTGAAAGAGGCAGAGCAGAAACTGGACAGCTTGTTACAGGAGGCAGCGAAGAGTCCACTGCTGGGAGATCGTGCAGAAGACGGCGCAGAAGAAATGGCGTCTGACCGCAGGAACCCAGAACCAGGCTCCGCTGCCTGGTGGTATCGGGAGCTGGCCCAGTTTTGCAACCGGCTGGAGACCCGGGTCGTGGAGCAGATTCGGGAGGAACGGATGGAACTGCAGGAGATGACCGCGGCGGTTCGGGCCTATGAAGGGAGAGCTGCGCGCCGGGTGTCAGGCGGGACGGCGACGACGCAGACCCCAGTGCTACCAACAACGGGTGAGTCGAATGATGCCCCGGCCCGCGCAAGTGCCCCGACCCCTGCTGCCACGTCCGCGGTCCCTGAAGAGGCGTCCGGTGCGGCGACGCTGAAGCAGGCCGCAGCCACGCCAGGTGCGGCCCTCCAAGCCCCAGCGGCTGCAGCGATGCCCTGCTCGGCCCACCAAGGCCCAGTCCCTGCAGCGATGCCCTGCCCGGCCCGCCAGGACCAGGCCGCCGCCATCCTGGGCGCGGCCCGCCAAGACCAGGCCGCCGCCATACAGGGCGCGGCCCGCCAAGCCCAGACTGCTGCAGCGACGTCCAGCCCAGCCTGCACAGAGCCCCCTGCAACAGCGACACTGATCCAGGCCGCCGCCATGCCAGGCGCGGCCCGCCAAGACCAGGCCGCCGCCATGCCGGGCGCGGCCCGCCAAGACCAGGCCGCCGCCATGCCGGGCGCGGCCCGCCAAGACCAGGCCGCCGCCATACAGGGCGCGGCCCGCCAAGACCAGGCCGCCGCCATGCCAGGCGCGGCCCGCCAAGGAAAGACTACCTCAGCATTTACCCCGGCCTGTAAGGCCAGAGCAGACACCGCTCCCCGGTCCACAGAGGTCCCTGATAGGCAGCCCACGGTGGGTGAAGACCCTGCATATTGGCAGATGAAGGCTGACCTGGAGGCCAAATTTCCACAATGGCTGGTGAGTCAATACATACCCCCTCCGCATACCCCAAAGAGTCTCCTGCTAACTCCTGCAGCAGCTACACCAAAGAGTCCCTCACCTGGGCCGGCCGAAGAGCAGCCATCCCCGGCACTGCCACAGCTGGAGTGCCAGGAAGAACTAAGGGGGAGAGGAGGCCAGGAAGCAGAAGGGTTGACTCCGACTCCAGTGCCACCCGTAGCAGATGTGTATTCAGAGCCGGAAATGCTGCCATACTCCCGCTGGGACGAGGAGGACCTGACCCCCTCTGCAGAAGAAGAGCTGCCTAAGAGCTTCACCTGGGAGCCCACAGGCATGGATCCAGCCCGCAAGACACGGCGCAGAAGAACACAGTTTGCTCCAGCACCACAGTCTCCTGAACAGAGAGCAGTCACCGCCAGAGACCTAAAGGAGAAGCGTTTGTTGAGAGAGTCCAAAGCCCAGGCTAGAGGACCCCTGTGTTATGGCGTAGTGGAAGATTTCAACTTGAAAAGTGGTTATGGCTTCATTGTAGCACCAGGAATAAAAGAAGGGATATTTGTAAACCGCAGAGATGTGAACGCTCATCTGCCAAGAGGACACCCTTGCAGAAATCTAAAGATGGGAGATTCCGTTCAGTTCACCCTGCATCAAGGCGAACGAGGACTGTATGCTTTGGGCGTAACGCTATGTCCCAACAAACCTTACAGCCATCCCCTGCAACAAGAAAGACAAGAAAGACAAGAAAGACAAGAAAGACAAGAAAGACAAGAAAGACAAGAAAGACAAGAAAGACAAGATAGAGATAAAGAACCAGATGTAGAAACAGATGAAGACCAAGAACGGAAAGATAAAGATCCTACAGATGAAGAAAGAGACAAAGAGCAGGAAAGTCACAGGTGCCAGTGCCCAACGTGCCCTCGCCCTAGTGAAAAAGAGGAGTAAAGTAAAGTACAGAAAAGAAGTACAGAAGTTAAAGTTTTGAAAGTTTTGTTTGCAACGTTTTAAAGTTCAAGAATGTGCCCACAAAAACTATTGTGAGAAATAAACTTAAGGCTATGAACTTGCTATAGCCACAAACTCTCGCAGTGTAAATAGTTACACCAGTGGCACCACCACCAGGGCCAGCCTGTTTAGGGGCTTGGCTCGTCTGCAACCAGGGGGGCCCGTCCGTAGAAAAGGGCCTTGGCTCACCTGCGACCAGAGAGCACGCCTGTTTATGGGGCCTTGGCTCACCACCACAAAGAGGGTACCTGGTCAGCACCAACTGTGGAGGCCGCCTCTGCATCCTGCCAGAAGAGGCTGACGGCGCGGATCCACCAGGCCAGGTATACCCTGAAACCACCAGCCCATGAAAGCCGCCTCTACATCCTGCCAGAAGTGGCTGAAGTCGCGGCCAACGTGAAAGGGTTTTGGGTGGGTTAACGGACTTGTGGGTGGAGGGTGGTGATGTATGGTACCTGGTGCTTTTAAAAATGTTTTACATGTTTTAATGTTTTATGCATTTTAAAATGTTGTCTTGCAGCCCGAGGACGTGCTGGTGATAACTAAGGGGGAATGTGGCGCCCCTGACCTGGTCAGGCACCACTGAGTACTGCACCCATGCTGGGGACAGTACAAAACAGGTAATCCAGAAGGCTGACTGGGGTGTGGAACACAGGCGCATAGTGACCAGGTCTCACACATGTACCCATGAGAGGACCCCTGGGGATCCCAGGAGGGGGCAAGCCTTCACCTTCACTGGAATAGTGGAGGGGGTAGAGCCTCCATCTCCTCTCAAGGGGTGTGGTGGAGAGTCTGGTTGCTAGGTGGCGTAGGCAAGAACAGGAGAGGAGGAGCAGTGAGCCAGTTCAGTGTAGAGTTCAGGGAGCTCGAGTGAGGAGCAGATCCCTGGAGCTGTGCAATCTGACGGCGTCCGCGCAGTGGCTACAGACGGGGGAGAACGGTCAACTAGGAGTGCTACCTG